>NC_134077.1:42679880-42979880 GCF_965140245.1 Athene noctua
CTAGATGATCTTCAAGGTCTTTTGCAATCTAGACGATTCTGTGATTCTGAGACATAATTTGTACAGCACCCTTATCAACCTCACAGAGCTGACTTTATCAGTTGTCTGACAGCCTTTGAAGCTCCCCCCATTGCAAGAACAAAGAAGCACAGAACAAAATATCAGAATAATCACAGAATGGTTTGGCTTGGAAGGGACCTTAAAGATCACCTAGTTCCAAAACCCCTGCCATGGATAGAGACAACCTAAACTATATCAGGCTGCTCAAAGCCCCGTCCAACCTTGCCTTCAACACTTCCAGCGAGGTGGCAGCCACAACTTCTCCGGGCAACCTGTTCCAGTGTCTCAGCACCCTTACAGTAAAGAATTTCTTCCTTATACTTAATCTATATCTACCCTCTTTTGGTTTAAGTATGTTCCCCCTTCTGCTCTCACTACACTCCCTGATAAAGAATCCCTCCCTATCTCTCCTGTAGGTCCCCTTTAAGTACTGGAAGGCTTCTATAAGGTGTCCCCCAAGCCTTTCCTTCTCTAGTGTGAACAACCACCACTCTCTCAGCCTGTCCTCACAGGCCCCTGATCCAGCCCTGCTCCATTCCCCTGATCATCTTCATGGCCCTTCTCTGGACCACCTCCTCCAACAGGTCCATGTCTTTCTTATGCTGCGTGCCCAGGAACTACACACATACTCCAGGTGGGGTCTCACAAGAGTAGAGTGGAGGGGAAGAAACACCTCCCTCAACCTGCTGGCCACACTTCTCTTGATGCTGCCCAGGATACAGTCGGCTTTCTGAGCTGTGAGCACACATTGCTGGCTCACAGTAATGTTTCCATCCACTACTCCCCCAGGGCCTTCTCTGCAGGGCCACTCTCAATCCACTCATCACCCAGCCTTATTTGTGCATGGGATTGCCTCGACCCATGTGCAGGACCTTGCACTTGTCCTTGTTGAACTTTATGAGGTTTGCATGGGCCCACCTCTTAGGCCTGTCAGGGTCCTTCTGGATAGTATCCCTTCCCTCCAGTGTGTCGACTGCACCACACTGGGTGTCATCAGTGAACTTGCTGAGGGTGCACACAATTCCACTCTCCATGTCTCTGACAAAGATGTTAATCAGCACTAGTCCCCATACTGACCTCTGAGGGATGACACATGTCACTGCTTTCCACTTGGACTTTAATCCATTGACCACAACTCCTTGAGTGTGATGAATTCCATAACCAATGAGTGGTCCATCCATGATTTAATTTAGAGACAAGAACGTGGTGCAGGACAGTGTGTAATGTTTTACACAAATCCAGGTAGATGATGTCAGTTCTTCCTTTATTCATCAGTGCTGTAACTGTGTTGTAGAAGGCCACCAAATTAATTTGGCATTATTTGTCCTTTGTAAAGCCATATTTGCTGTCATCAATGACCTCCTTATTTTCCAACATCTTGCTAAGCCCAGAGGTGAGACTGACTGGCCTATAGTTCCCTAGGTCTTCTTTTTTTCCCTTTTTAAAATGGGAATTATGTTTCCTTTTTTTTTTCAATCAGCAGAAACTTCGTCAAACTGCCATGAGTTTTCAAATATGATGGATATTGATTTAGCCACTTAATCTGCCAGTTCCCTCAGGACCCACAGATGCATATCATCAGGTCCCATGGACTTCTGCACCTTCAAGTTCCTTAGATGGTCTTGAATCCAATCTTCTCTTACAGTAGGCAGTTCTTCATTGTCCCAGTCCCCACCTTTGCCTTCTGTGTCTTGGGCAGTTTGGCTGGAGCACTTGCTGGTGAAGACTAAGACAAAAAAGTCACTGAGTACCTCAGCCTCCTACATATCCTGGGTAACCAGGTCTCCCATTTCCTTCTGGAGAGGGCCCACATTTTCCCTATGTTCCTTTTATCACTGACATATCTACACAAGCTTTTCTTGTTGCCTTTGATGTCCCTGGACAGATTTAATTCTATCAGGACTTTGACCTTGCTCACCTGATCCATGGCTGCTTGGGACTGTTTCTCTGTATCCCTTCCAGGCTATCAGTCCTTGCTATCACCCTCTGTAGACTTCATTTTTACATATGAGCTTGTCCAGGAGCTCCTTGTTCATCCATGCACAGCTCTTGCTGTTCTTACCTGACTTCCTCTTTTTCACGCATCACTCCTGAGCTCAGAGGACATGATCCTTGAATATTAACCAGCTTGCCTGGGCCTCTCTTCCCTCCAGGGCTTTATCCCATACTACTCTGCAAGAAGATCCCTGAAGAGACTGAAGTCTGCTCTCCTGAAATCTAGGGTAGTGAGCTTGCTGTGTGCCCTCTTCGCTGACCTAAGAGTCTTGAACTCCACCATTTCATGGTCACTGCAGCCATGGCTGCCCTTGAGCTTCATGCTCCCACCAGGCCCCCATCTTGTTAGTGAGAACAAGGTCCAGCATAGCACCTCTCCTTGTTGGCTGCTCTAACACTAGGGAAGGAAGTTATCATCAATGCTTTCCAGGAACCTCCTGGATTGCTTATGCCCTGCTGTGTTGCCCCTCCAACAGATATCAGGGTAGTTGAAGTCCTCCATGAGGACCACAACTTGTGAACCTGAGGCTGTTTCTATCTGTTTACAGAGGGTGTCATTCACTCGGTCTTCCTGGTCGGGTGGCCTGTAGCAGACCCCCACTATAATGTCTCCTGTCCCTGCCCTCCCTTTAATGCTGACCTATAAAGTCCTCATCCACCCCTAGATGGAGGTCCATGCACTCCAGCTGGTCGTTGACATAGAAGGCATCACCCTGACTGTCCTTCCTAAGGACTCTGTGTCCTTCCATTCCAACACTCCAGTCACAGAATTCATCCCACCACATCTCTGTAATGCCAACAAGATTGTAGCCCTGCAGGTATGCACATATGTGAGTGACAAACGGCAGTTTAAACTGTCTCAGCGTTTTCCAGTTCAATTGCTGAGGAGAGGGCTCCGAGGAGGAGCACAGAGGTGTGGGACCCTCCTGAAAGCATCAAACACTCGCAGCAAAACCACAAGACGGGAAGGCAGAAGCCCAGGGAAGAGGGAGAGCCTCAAGTCGCCGCTCCCCGCCCTGAGCAGGAAGGCGGAGCTGCTGCAAACGAGGGCAGCGGGGACTCGGAGTGGGGTGACAATGTCGCACGCCTTCACGTAAAAGAGCAGCCTCCAGGGAGCGCGAGCGACCAGGGCGGGCAAACAGGGCATGGCGCGTCAGAAGTGTGAGGCGCGTCAGTTTGCGTGGCAGTTTGAGCAGACAGGGCGCAGATGCTCTCCAGGTTCCTGAACTTATCTAAGCTAGCCCCTTTATGGTCCTCCACGAGTAGACCAAACCATGGTCTCCACTCGCATCAAAACCACCGCCAGAAAGAACATGGCGACCCAGACGGAGCTGCCACGCAAACATGCAGAGCTTCAGGTCTCGGGCTGCAGGGAGTGCCTGAGCCTGTCGGTCCTGCCGGAGGGCAGCAGGGGCAGCACCTGTGTGCGCTGCCATCAGCTGGATGACCTGCTCATCCTGGTGGCGGAACTCAAAGAAGACGTTGAGAGATTAAGAAGTATTAGGGAGTATGAACGGGAAATTGACTGGTGGAGTAACACCCTAGCACCCCTGAAGCAACAGGAGCTAATGGAAGCTCCAAGCGAGGCAGGTAATCCCTCATCCTCTTGCTATCAGGCAGAAGGAGGGGCCCTAAGAGATGAGGAAGGCTGGAAACAGGTCCCTGCTCAGGGAGGCAGGAAAATCCTCTCCCCACCTCACTCACTCTCCATGGTGCCCCTTCACAATAGTTTCAGTGCCCTGGAACTTTTGAACAAAGAAGTGAAGGAGGAAGAAAATGAGACAAACGAAGAAGACCAAGGTTCACCAAGGCCAGGTCACTTCAGACCAGGTATTAAAACCAAGTCTGAAAAGAACCCCAGAAGAGTCACTGTAGTGGGTGACTCCACTCTAAGGGGTGTCGAAGGCCCCATATGCAGACCAGACCCGCTTCATAGAGAAGTCTGCTGCCTCCCTGGGGCCCACATCAAGGACCTCACAATAACACTCCCTACCCTAGTGAGACCAAAGGATTACTACCCTCTCCTGGTTTTTCAGGTAGGTAGTGATGACATCACCAAGAGGCGGCCTAAAGCAATGAAGAGAGACTTCTGGTCCTTGGGAAAACTGCTTAAGGGGTCGGGGGCACAAATTGTGTTCTCCTCCATCCCTTTGGTTGGGGGGATGGATGAGGAAGATTACAGGAGAATTCAGCAGATGAATGGGTGGCTCCAAGACTGGTGTTACCATCAGGGCTTTGGATTCTTCAATCATGGGTTGGTATACAGGGCACCTGATCTTTTGACATTAGATGGGATGCACCTGTCCCAGAGAGGGAAGGGGATTTTGGGGCAGGAGTTATCTGGGCTCATAGACAGAGCTTTAAACTGGATTTGAAGGGGGAAGGGGGCAAAACATCGGCCCATCTGAAGTGCATGTATACCAATGCACAGAGCATGGGTAACAAACAGGAAGAGTAGCCGTGATGAAACAGGAGAATTATGATGTTGTTGCTATTACAGAAACATGGTGGGATGTCTCCCATGACTGGAGTGTGCCAACTGATGGCTACAAGCTCTTTAGGAGGGACAGACAGGGAAGAAGAGGTAGTGGGGTGGCTCTGTATGTTAAGGACTGTTATGATTGCTTCGAGCCCAGGTGTAGTGAAGAGAGGGTTGAGTGTCTTTACATTAGAATCAGTGGGAAGGCCAACAGGGCAGATGTTGTAGTAGGAGTCTACTATAGGCCACCCAACCAGGACAGAGAGATGGATGAGATATTTCATAGGCAAGTAGGTGAAATCTCACGATCGCTTGCCCTTGTTCTTGTGGGCGACTTTAACTTCCCGGATATCTGCTAGAAATACAACACGGCAGAACGAGACCAGTCCCAGAGATTCCTAGAATGTGTGGGAGACAACTTCCTGATGCAGCTGGTGAGTAAACTGACCAGAGAAGGTGCCCTGCTGGATCTCCTCTTTGTGAACAGAGAAGGGCTGGTGATGTGTCAGCTGGAGGCCGACTAGGGCACAGTGATCATGAAATAATAGAGTTCTCTATTCTTAGTGAGGTCAGGAGAGAGCTAATCAGGACTGACATCCTGGAATTCAGAAGGGCTGACTTTGTCTTGTTTAGGCACCTGCTTGAAAGGTTCCCCTGGGAAACTGACCTGAAGGGTATAGGGGCCCAGGAAGGCTGGGCGCTCTTTAAGAAGGAAGTGTTAATGGCTCAGGAGCAGGCGGTCCCCAGGTGCTGTAAGAGAAGCCGACGCCAGAGAAGACCACCCTGGCTGAACAGGGAGCTTTGGCTGCAACTCAGGGAGAAAAGGAGAGTTTACAGCCTTTGGAAGAAGGGGCTAGCCACTCAGTGATGGCAAAGGGGCTGTGAGGCTATGCAGGGTGGAAATCAGAAGGGCTAAATTCCAGTAGGAAATTAATTTGGCCTCTGCAATCAAGGATAACAAGAAAAGTTTCTATAAATATGACAGTAGAAAAAGAAAGTCCAGGGAGAGTCTCCATCCCCTACTAGATGCAGGAGGAAATTTGGTAACAAGTGATGAGAAGGCTGAGGTGCTTAATGCCTTCTTTGCCTCAGTCTTTAATAGCAAGGTTAGTTGTATTGATGAAATCCAGACTCCACAGCCAGAATACAGAGAGTGGGACAACGACACCCCTGCAATTCAGGAGACAGTCAGTGACCTGCTGCATCACAGAGACATTCACAAGTCTATGGGACCAGATGGGATACACCCGAGGGCACTGAAGGAGCTGGCTGGGGTGCTCGCCAAGCCGCTTTCCGTCATTTACGAGCAGTCCTGACTGACCGGGGAGGTCCCAACTGATTGGAAATTGGCCAGTGTGACGCCCATCTGTAAGAAGGGTCGGAAGGATGATCTGGGAAATGACAGGCCTGTCAGCTTGACTTCGGTGCCCGGGAAGCTGATGGAGCAGCTCATCCTGAGTACCATCACTCAACACGCGGGGGACAACCAGATGCTCAGGCCCAGTCAGCATGGGTTTATGAAAGGCAGGTCCTGCTTGACAAACCTGATCTCCTTCTATGACAGGGCGACCTGATTATTGGAGGAGAGAAAGGCTGTGGATGTAATTTACCTTGACTTTAGTAAGGCTTTTGACAGTTTCCCACAGCATTCTCTGGCAAAAATGACTGCTCGAGGTCTGGACAATCACACACTTTGCTGGGTTAAAAACTGTCTGTATGGCCGGGCCCAAAGAGTTGTGGTGAACAGAGTTAAATCCAGCTAGTGGCCGGTCACGAGTGGTGTCCCCCAGGGCTCGGTGTTGGGGCCACTCCTGTTTAACATCTTTATTGATGATCTAGACGAGGGGATCGAGTGCACCCTCAGTCAGTTTGCAGATGACACCAAGTTGGGCGGGAGTGTTGATGTGCTCGCGGGTAGGGAGGCTCTGCAGAGAGACCTGGACAGGCTGGAGCCATGGGCTGAGGCCAACTGGAGGAGTTTCCATAAGGCCAAATGCCGGGGGCTGCCCTTGGGCCACAACAACCCCCAGCAGCGCTACAGGCTTGGGGAGGAGTGACTGGAGAGCTGCCAGTCAGAGAGGAACCTGGGGTGTTGATTGACAGCCGGCTGAACAGGATCCAGCAGTGTGCCCAGGTGGCCAAGAAGGCCAATGGCATCCTGGCTTGTGTCAGCAATAGTGTGGCCAGCAGGGACAGGGAAGTGATTTTGCCCCTGTACTTGGCACTGGTGAAGCTGCACCTCGATTCCTGTGTTCAGTTTTGGACCCCTCATTAAAAAAAGGACATTGAATGACTCGAGCGTGTCCAGAGAAGGGCAACGGAGCTGGTGCAGGGTCTGGAGCACAGGTTGTATGAGGAGTGGCTGAGGGAACTGGGGGTGTTTAGTCTGGAGAAGAGGAGGCTGAGGGGAGACCTCATCGCCCTCTACAGCTACCTGAAAGGAAGCTGCAGAGAGCTGGGGATGAGTCTCTTTAGCCTAGTAGAAAGCAACAGGACAAGAGGGAATGGCCTCAAGTTGCGCCAGGGAAAGTTCAGACTGGATATTAGGAAGCATTTCTTTACAGAACGGGTTGTCAGGTGTTGAAATGGGCTGCCCAGGGAGTTGATGGAGTCCCAATCCCTGGAGGTATTCAAGAGTAGGGTCAATTTAGAGCTTAAGGATATGCTGTAGGTGGGAACTGTGATAGGCGAACGGTTGGACTAGATGATCTCCAGGGTCCTTTAAAACCTAGATGATTATTTTGATTCTGTGATTCTATGTCTATCGTCTATTGTTTATTCCCCATGCTAAGTGCATTTGCATACAGGCATTTAAGTTGGGCCCCCAATGAAGCTGACTTACTGTCTGCAGTTCCTTTGTGCTGCTCTTCAGGTTCTCTCCTGCTGACCTGTGATCCCTCTCCAGGCTCTGGGCATCTGGTACTGGCATCCAGCTGGTAGGAGTTGATGGATTGAGGTTCCACTGGCAACTTTAGGTTAAAGCCCTCTTCACAGGCTGGGCAAGCCTATGACTGAAGATGCTCTTCCCCTTCTCTGACAGATGGATCCCATCAGCCCCCAGTAGACCAGATTTCTCAAAACAAGTCCCATGGTCTAAGTAGCCAATCCCCTGGCTGTGGCACTAGACCCTTAAACAACTGTTGATTTGCCAGATTTGACCGACCCTTTCACACTGCTTTCCTTTGACTGTGAGGACTGGCAAAAAAACCTATCTGCACTCCAGAGTCCCTTACTGTCACTCCTAGGGCTCTGTAGTCCTGCTTGATACTCCTCAGGCTGCTCTTGGCTTTATCATTTGTGTCCATGTGAAACAACAGCAGCAGATAATAGTCAGTGAACTGTATGGCCACTTGATAGTCTCCTGGTGACATCCCTGATACAAATGCCTGGTAAGCAGCACACCTCTCTAGAGAATCTCTCAGGTTGGCAGATGGGTGCCTCCATATTTCTCAGAAGAGAATCACCTACTACTATCCCTCATCACCTTTCCTTAGTTGAGTGGGTGGTTATACAGGGAGCAGACCAGGCTGCTTTACTCAGCTCCAGTGCCTCTCCTGATGTGACAGGTCTTTTCTCTTCAGACTGCAGAGCAGTGAAGTGATTCTGCAGGGACACTTTATGCTTTGGGAGAAGTATCTTCCTCCTGCAGGTCCTTGCCATCACAGCTTCCATTCTGCGTTATTGGCCCCCTCCCTCCTGTGTGCCTGTGCGGGGGGGGGGTTGGCTGTTTGTCCACGGGCTGTGGGTCCAATACAGACCGCACTTGGAACCAGCTATCTAACTCCTCCTCACCCTCCCTGATGCTACAGCCTTCTCACTGCCTCCTACAGCTCAGCCACCTGCTGTGAGGCCCTCCACCTGGGTGCACCTTCTGTGGGCAAGCCTGCTGCCTGTCCCTGTCCCAGGAGGTCTAGGCACTGCTGCAGTCTGAGGCCTGCGATGCAGCCTCTCCCTTCAGTATTAGCATTTTACCTTTTGCCACAGGGCAGGCTTATTTATCACAACCCCTTCCCAAAGCTGGGGACAGCCACAAAGCTGTCAGTAGCTAATGAGTAGATGAGTGGATTGTTAATGAAGATCAGAGCCTGAGATAGACGATTCAAATCCATATCACAGGATAAAAGTTATTCTGTTACATGTACTAACTCAGTTTATATGATACAAGCTATGTTCAACTCCATAAATGACAGCGATATCTGGCAATACTGCTGTGCTACTTAGAAGATTTTATCCCATCCTTCATGGAAATATTAATGAGTAAACAAAACCTTTGTTCTTACTTCTACTTTTGGAAGCTAGGATTTTAAAGTACACCGAACAACACAATACACACACACCCCTAGCAGACAGATGGCTTAATAAAATATGGGCAGTTCAAATGCCTGTGATGGGAAAAATATCTAGCTTCTGATAAAATATGTACCTAGTTGCAAGAAAAGGAGCGCTCTCGCTCTCTAGCTGAAGTTAACAAGACTTTCTCCATATTAATAACTTCTTCAGTGACTGCAGTCCAAGAGGCTACACCTGCTATGGTAACCAACAATCTGGGGTTTGTATTTTGTTATATAACATGCTGTATTAAAGAATTAAAAATAGCACAGTCTAATAGGCTCACAAGCAAAGAGGGTCACTTTAAAAATGGATAGCAGTCCAACAGTTCAGCAACCATGCTAAAGCAACCCACCCAGTAGCCAGGGAAGAGCGACACAGTACCTCCATGCAGCTACTCAGTTATGCAGATGAGGCTGAAAGGTATGATTTGCATTAATGACTGGAGGATCTTCTCCATAAACTCTGAGTCCTCGCCTTGCCTTGCTAAATGATTTGGGATATAGGTATGGGGGTGCCTCTTGCTAGTGAGACCTCATCTCCCCACCCGGGGATTACTTGCCTGGGTCTCAAAGGTGCCCAAGTGCAGGCTCACATTTTTCACACTTAGTTCTGTTCCAAGGTAAATTTTTCATGAAAGTTTGAGCTGAAGCAGCACAGACATTTTGCATACAAGACAAATGGATAAAATACACTTTTCCATAATAAAAAATGAATTCTACCTGCTCTGAAAAGCCTCCACTCAATACATACGGCACTGGAAAGTAAAATTTAAGAGCAAAAGAAGGCTGGTTCGGATAAAATGCCTGATGAAGGCAGATGGTGTGTGTGCTGAGTTCATCAGAGTTGGGAAGGACATTACTAAGGGCTAGTGGGAGATGTGTCAAACCAGGCTTAGCTGTGGGCTAAACAAGCAGCTGGCCTTTGCCCTGCAAGCGTCCCTCTGAGGGGTGGCTCCTATTGGGGCAGTGATCTCTCCTGCCTGAAGAAATGCCCTTACCAAGGTGGTGAAGAGAAGCAATTTTAATGGATGTTCCATCAATCATTTCTGACTGTGAAATTAAGACACCTTGTTGTATTGATGGAACAAGGTCCCCAAACATCTCATGTTTAAACATGGTAATTATTTTTATTTCATTCCCCTGTTTCTCAAATATTGCACTTTAGAGCTTTGCCTCTATCTTCTCTCAGCCCCTGCCTGATTATTTAGATTGCAAAGCCTCTAGAGAAAGGGCTGTCTCTTACAACAGGTGCCAGCAGTGCCTAACATCATGGAGTTTTTACCATAGATGCTCTTGGGCACAAATGAAAATAATTAATAATAGCACAGTTAGACAATTCCATGGGATAAATCCATTCTACTAAAATATCTAAGCTGCAAAAGGAAGAACTCAAAGTCAGGAAAGAGCCACATTGGTGCTAGATGTAAAACTTGAACCATTTTCCCAAGTAATGCTATTACGAACCATTCTGTTGCTTATTCAGCTAGTGGTTTTGAACCACAAAATACAGACATTCCCAAGCACGCAATAAACAGATCAGACCTTCTGCTCCCTCACTGAGCCAGTTCTGCCTAGCTTAAGCTCCCAGGATTTGTTAACACATTAGGTTTGAAGATGCTGTCACCATTCAAATGGCATGTATTCGGAGACAGATAAATGGGGTCCTAGTCAAACTAAAAAAATTTCCTCCCAATGAAGAATTCATTTCAGCACCAGTTTCTGGTTTTCTGCTTGAGTGATTGACAGAAGAAATTGCACATCCCATCGAGATGTGAAAAGTCAATAAAAATCTGTTTTAAAAATACTGATAATTTGTTTTACACAAGTTGTTCCACCTGCAGGACAATAAATATAGCTTGGTTCCCATCAGTGCTGTTTGTGGTGTAGATCTACTAGCACTGAGTAGATGCCAGTTTCACAGTGCTCCTGCCTTTCCCTCTCGGGACACAAACAAGGATCCTCTCTCCTCTCTTTTCTACATGGATTTTCCATAACTTTTTTTCACTTAACATCTTAATATGCACTTAGCATCTTCCAAAACCCTGGACCTCTGCCAAATATGGATGAAAGTAGCTGATTCAACAAGGAGGTTGGAGAGGGTGTGTGACAAACAGAAAAAACATCACTGCAGGTGGGACAGGAGCATTGCAAAAATATCCTATATCTTTGTGTACATTAACAGAAGCTGCTTTTACTTTGCCCTGAGGAAGAAGAGTGGAAATTAAGGAATCGTACTGGTTCTTTTCCTGTGAATAGGGGCAACCTGTGCTGAGTCAGTGGGTGCACCTGCATGCAGGTCAAGAGTGTACCCACCTGAGTGTGCCACATATTCCCTCCTTCACCACAGCATGTGCCACTGGCTCTCAGAAGCCATAACCTCGAGCAAGACTGCCTTGTTGTGTTATAGCCACAGACAACAGGAAACCTAGACTATCACAGTCTCTGTCTGTGGCTGGAGCCTGGATGAGATGGCACCCACCTGGGGCCTTTTGTCTGCCCCTATGTCACATTGCAGCACCAGAAGGGGAAGAACTGGACAACCACCATGCATCCAGGACCTCCCATAGCTCCACTGTGACAGAAAGGACATAGGAAGTAATTTATTTCTGTGGATGAGTAAGGAGTTACACATGCATTTTGAAAGCTCTCTCTTCAGTGTTTCTCATTGTTTCTGTACTGCCTGCATCTATTTCTTTTCATAATACTCCACCATCATTGCACTATCTTCTCCAGTATCCCTGTGCAGCCAAATGCATCCTGGTAGTGAATTGCTCAGAAATATATGTGCTGTTACATCATCCATGCATAGCAGACCTGCCCTGAATCTTCATGCATGGAGTCTGATGATGAGTTGTATTTTATTTTATGTTGGATCTATAACAGAGGGAGACAGAGCTGTTCTGTTTAGACTTGGCAAAAAAATTGAAACCTGCTAGGTATCCATATATCCTGCCAAATTCCTATGACACAAAGCATCCTTTCAGATTTGGTTTAGATTGAGAGCATAACTGACTGCTACCCTGACTGCTCCCCTACCAGTGTGCATGCATACAGTAATCTCATCAGTAGTCTAGTGTCACCACATCACCATATTTACAAGCTTTATAATATTTGGCATAGATTTTTTTTCTTTATTCTAGCCCAAGATACTAAATTCAGAGGAAAAATTATGTTCTCATGAAGAGAAAGATGCCTTTTCAGTTCCAGAGAGAGAACCTTCAAAATGTGAGGTTACTACAGCATCAGATATCAGAAAGCAAATCACATAAAACATAAAACATATCGATTTTTTTTTTTAAATCCCATTATTTTAAACCTGGTCTCCTGAATTTTTGACACTTAACTCATGATCTTTGAAATACTCATCACTCACTTGAGAAGTATCAGTGGTTCACTTTCTTATTGACAACAGGCTAGTGGATGTGGAGAGGGAACACTGAAGAAATGGAAAAGCAAGAGGTCAGCAATAAAGAGCAAATACATGCTCTGCCTTGTGGGAGTGCATCCTCTCCTGAACTTTTTAAGTGCTCCCATCGTCTGCTGAAATCCCCTCACCTAGGTTTCTGCAGGCCCTTTGCAAAAGCATCTCAGAGGCTTTCTGCAACAGCCTCACAAGCTAAAGAGCCCAGGGATGCTAGCAGATACACAATGTAATGAAGGAGGCAAGATACATTATTCCTGACAATATTCACTCCTTACACATAACCCTGTCCTTCAGCCTTCAACCAGGGAAGAATTTTCATTTCTTATTCGGCCATGATTGAAGGAAACAGAGGGTCTCCACCTCTCATACAAACATGAGAGAGCTGTTCTATTCCCTCGACTTGGTTCTTGCCTTAATACATCTTTAGACACAGGGTCGGAGTTGTTGAGGCCACAGGAAGGGAGTTGCTTATCCCTCCAGGCAGGAGACTGCTATGTGGAGAAGCCATAGTGAAGCCATGGTGTCCTGGCATCAGAGCAAGGTAGGGTCAGGAGCTGGATGATCACTGTGCTAAGCCTGAAACGTTTTCTGCATCACAGTTGCTATTAGAAGTTCGCTAAAAACAGGAGCGTGCATGAAACAGAAACAGGATTCCAGGCAAATCCATACTCACATCTAGGCTTGGATGCTATTGTGTATGTGCAGCACTTTCCAGGATGAATCCTTTGGTGTCTGAGCCAGAACCAAGGCTTCTGTTCTCTTAGGACCTCAGTCCTACATGGTGCTAAGGCCAGTGAAAGCTGCGGGTTTGGGTTCATAATTCATTGCCATGCATACAGTAGAATCACCCTGCCCTCTAGTGTGGCTAGTCAGTGATGTGATCTGCAAGTACACACATCTGAGAGTCTCCTTTGTTTTGATGAACTTCAAGAATATGCAATTTCCTCCAGGCTACTAGAGCTGGTGTGAGGTAAACACTGTGTTTCTTGTTCCATGGACCTTGATAGCTACAAATCTACTACTGGTATTTATTTCTTGATTGCATATATTTAAGATTGAATCTTGATGACAGAGAAAGGGATCTAGGATTCAGGGAGAAATAATGATGTGACTGTAAAAGTGTTCAAAGGACAGGCATTTACAGAGAGAGCTGAGCCACAGCTACATGTCTGGGGATTTAGGTGTATTGTATGCTGCTGTGAATTACACAACAAACATAAACATGAGGTGCTTCTTCCAGTCCCTGTTACAGAGGTACACCATGATTCTGGTCAAGTTTCAAAAAAACAGCAACAAAAAAACCTTGTCATTTCCTGTGGGTGGCAATGTACCCAGAAAACAAACTCCTCTGCTGCAATCACAGTTGTGATTTTAGAAATGCTAGAGCCCACTCATTATCCTTGAAAATAGCTTGGGGCAGGGGGAAGGGGAGAGCTGGCAGTGGTGTGTCAACAGAAATAATGTCTACACCAATGTCTGCATGATGATGGTACCTCCTAGTCTCGTCCCTGCTCTCCAAGTAAAATTAGAAGTTGCTAAAAGCCCAGACAAATCTCCAAAAACATGCCTCATCCAGATGTTGAAAAGGAGAAACAAAACCTTTGCTTTCTTGCACTGTTGAGGAGAAGACAGCAAGAAAAGCTGAAGATGGACCAACAGCATTCCTGAAGGAAAGGCTTTCAGGGCACTGCTCTCCTAAAGAAGATTTCCACCCTGAGAGAGATTCTCCTCTGTTCCTCAGGAGTGACAGTGTGTCTGAAAGGGGGTCAAGACCCATCAAGTCTTTCTGTACTCTCATACCCTGCTTGGATGTAATCTTTTTGTCTCCCTCTCTTGGTTGCCTTTTTTTCTTTTATTTCCTACCTGTGAGTCTCTAATAATAAAAGGATGGCATAGAAATGCCTTTTGGTCACTATCTTCTTTGATGATGTGTGATATCCAGCCACGAATATCAGAGGATGTTAGGAGGATGGAGGACAGTGGAGGGAAGACCAGAATGGAAACCAGAAAGGAAAAGCGATGGAGATAGGAGAAGTATTAGGCCTTCACTGATGCCAAAGTACCACTAGCAATGAGGCTGTGGAAGTCAAATAGCTCATGGAAACCTTAGTCTGCTAGGAGAGTGATTAAGAACCCCTTCAGGATAGTGAGACCTTTGAGGGACACCTGGGAAAAGGATAGTGAAGAGGCAGTGAGGTACAATATTTACTAGTGCAATATTTACTCATGCTAGACACTAATTGTCTGTAGTGGAAGGCACATATAGCCACTGGTATGATCCGTGCCCTTCCCCATCACCTGCCTAGAGAGGAAACCATGTGTTCTAAGCAGAGGAAGACAGCTAAAGCTTTTGGGAGAGGAAACAGGAGAATAAAGTTCTGTCTTCCAGGGGCCTTTGGAAATCAGGCCATATGCAAACAAGTCTGGAGATACAAGCATGGCTTTCACTTTAAACAAGCTCCTGTTTCATAGGAGAACAGGACAAGACAGTGGAAATAGGCTATGTGAGGTATTGGGAGCCACTGGCGTATATATTCAGGGTTCCTATTCCTCTATCCTTGTACTTTCCAGCCTCTCACATGGCTGTAAAGGGAAGAGGGACATAGTCTTGGAAGGGTCAGGAGACAGAGGTTTGGAAAGCACTGTTCAAGGCACCCACTGGCACTCTGTGAGGCACACACTGGTGAGATAACAGGAGTTGCTGAAACCAGTAGGTGGCTATGGAGAAGAAGCTCTCTTTCCTTCACTCCTGGTGGTTCTTTCAGGTCCAGCACTTCCTTAGTAAGTGTGGGAGACCTATCATGTGAAGAAACAGAGCCACAGAGCCAAGTGGTGTTGTTAGACTCATGGGATTGCATGGATTACATGGGAGTTGTCTACTTTTATTCCTCTTTGAGATATGTCCATTTTGCCTGAACACAAATCACATATTGTGAATCATCAGACAGCCTCTGTGACTCCTTTTTGGGGATAAAAATATTCTAATAAACAGGGAAAGTGGATAGAGAAGTGAGGGAGTATCACTACTCCAGCAAAAGGAGGGAGATTCTTGTTTACACTTGGGTTCAGAAAATGCCAATATTTTTCTCGGATTTAATTACATAAGTCCTGACCATCACATTTACTGTGAATGGAGTAACAATCATGATTGTTAATGCTCTCACTGCATGCATCATTGGCATTAGAATGGACACATTAAGAGCTAGTATCACTCTTCTTGTCATCCGAAGACCTATCCTAATGCTAGGTGATTTTCCAATATGTTTGCAAGATTTGCAAGCTCTCAGCTTGGAAAAAAAAATCATCTTTCAGAAAGAAAAGCAATCCAGTCTGTGTCACACAGCATTTCCATGTCTTCACTTTCTTCTCAAAACCTTAAGACATTTATTTGAATTTTATTCCAATATGAGCTTATTAACACCATGTGTCCCTTCCCTGCCCTCCCATCATGTCCCAGTAGTGTGTCCAGACTGAGTAAAACAATAACTTCTGTTTGCAGAAGGCTCCCAGCAGGGTTTTACAAATTTAGCCAGAATGAGATGGATATAACACTTACTTGAAAGAGAGTGTTTCCCCTTGACTTTCCCCCACAGTCCTAGGATTACGGACTAGATGCTGCTCTCCCCCATTGCAGTTTTGGCAGTTCCAGTATGCTGCGTGGCATCTGCCTGACCCAGCACATCTTTGCTGGAGATCAGACTCCATCTATAGGGTCTGTCATGATTTAATAAGGGGATTCAAACCACTGTTCAAAAGTTGCTGAGTTACAAATCACTGGAAGCTGGGAATCTGTGTCAAGAAAGTAGCATTACCATACACTTGCACTGTGCTTGCCTTTCCTAGGCATCAGTTAAATGCTCTGTGTGAGAGAGGACAGAGAATTGAGGGGTTCTGTGTGTCACCCAGTGCAGCTATTATCATTACATTTGCATGCAGTGTAGTGTCTGACTATCTCTAATTTACAATAGTATTGTGGATATCACTAGCACCATATATATATTTGCTGGGCACTGATGACTTGAGTTTAGCTGAAATATAAATAAACATGGTGATTCTGATCCAGATACATCAGGATTGAAAGACATTTGCAATCACATTTAGTAAATGTAAATCTTGACTTAAGCCATAGCTTTCAGAATCTGGGCTTGAAAAATATTCAACTTTGACTTCTAGCAACAGAGAAAACTTACACTAACGTTCTTTGTATTCTGCACACCCACTCATCCACTTTTCTGAAAAACAAGCACTACAGACAGATTGAGGGAGTATGTCCAGAGCAAGCAGGCCAACATGTTGCATTGTAATGAGAATATGGTATTAAACTCCAACATAGATTGTGAAATGGATCAAAAAGTTATGATCTTTGGAAAACCAATGAGATCAGGGGGGAGAGGTGTTATTTGTCATGAAGCCTCCTCTCAATACTTTCTAAGTAAAACACAAAATAGCATCATAATTTCAATAATCACTTTCTTCAAACATATAGCATGTCCCATTTTCAGGCTGTATTAGTGTATTATATATCACAACCTGATATATAGGTTCTCAGCATTTCCTGGTTGGCAACTGAAAAAGTCTGGTTATCAAACAGCATCTGCAAGCTTATGGGTTGCTTCAGAGCCTGAGTACTGTTTTTCCATTAACAAAAACATTGGTGGACATGAAGAGTGGAGATGGACCAGAGTAGAGCCAAGGTGAGGAGATAAGTAATTTGAAACACTGCTGCTGCTGTTGCTAAAGAAAAGGGAACACAAGCCTATGATGGTAAGTAATGGGATGCAGCACACAGAAAGAATGCCCTTGTAACAAAATGCCTCCCTACACCTTTCTGTGCAAAACCCATGCCTGAGAGCACATACCAACTGTCCCCTTGTGTCTCAACTTTGCTTTGGTTTGCACGTTGTGAGGTACTGCAAGGAGGTGATAGGTGGTAAACTGTCTGTTCATCAAATTCAGCGAAATGTAATATGAACTATTGCATATTGTGTAATACTAACAGCAAATGCTTAATTGAACTAAAATGATAGTGAAAAAAAAAAAAAAGTGACAGGAAGGGGGGGGGAAAACAACAAGAGAGGAAGCATGTCAGAAGATGTGGAGAATTGCAGGCACATAATTGAATAAAACAGGAGGATGTTCACGACCATGAATCTCATTATGCAAAGAGATTACTGTGCCTAGACTGATAAGAACTCTGCAAACTCAGAGGATCATCACATTCCAAGCCAAAGGTGAAACGTACACTGTGAGGAGGACCTACGGCCTTCCTCCCAGAAGACCACCCCCCACGATTAGAAGACCCCTGACCGTAGTTTTAACAACTTCTGCGCAAGCGTAAAGGACTGATAAGCTAATTACCATAAGAAGCGGGAGTAGGCGGGTTCAAGTAATGAATATGTATATGTGTATAATGACTATGTAATACTTTGTAGTATAAGATTGAAACAGAGTGCCCTGGAGGGTGCGGTCCGTTGTTGGAGTACGAGACTCCCCGGCCGCCCAGCGCTGTTTTGCTTGTTGCCGCTTGCTAAATAAAGAAATTGGAAACTCTGACTCAGCCAAATTTAAGAAGTCAGTTTATAACAAATTGGTGCTGTGACTCGGATCGCGGTTTCCCGGCAGAGTCCCATACGGGGGAGGTGCCCCGCTGGATTTCAGTGGCCCTTGCCTGTGGATTAGTCTGCCGGAGCCCCGACCGACGAACCCTAAAATTCGGCAACAAGCAAAAGAACACCGGTTAACCCCATAATCTTTGTGCACGAAGTCCCGGACGAAGACGCACAGGGTTGCGTGAGTATAGGCCGGTTTCCCGTTCAGTTGGGGTTGGGTTGCCTGGAGTGTGGTGTGTGAGACGCCCGGTAGGGCGAAGCGAGTGCGGACCCCTTGGTAGTGCGGTTCCCATATCCCGCGAGGGACTGGGCCACGAAAAGGGGGACTAAATTGTGTGAGTGTGTACAGACGTTCCAGAAGATGGGACAGAAGAAGAGCAAGCCTTCTGATCCCATGGGTGGTGTGGGAAGCCAGGTGAGGTACCCTCAGATGCCACCGGATAGCCCTTTAGGATTGACGTTAAATAATTGGGAAAATTACCCCTTCTAGGCGGGGTAAGGACAAAGTAAAAATGATTTATTATTGCATGGAGGTTTGAGAAGGTAAACAAATTAGGAGCGACCATCTCTATTGGGCTGTTTTGGGGTCCTTTGAAGAGTGGGTCTGCCAAACTTTAAATATTTATCTACACCAGAGGGGGCTAAACCCTCTAAAACGAGGGTTTAACCTTGCTGATCAAGAGGCAAAAAGAACAGCTCTTAGATGCCTTAGACCGAAAAACAAATTTAATAAAAAAAAAATAAATTTAAAAATCATCTCACGGTCTGAAAAAGGGATGAATGAACAAGAAACCTGCAACCGGACAGATCTTGGCTCTGTTCTGAATAGTGAACAGGAATTTACAAGTCTGGCAAAATCAGCAGCCTGCCCCGATGCTATTAATTGATAATCCCAATCAAATGACTCCCCTGATTCGGGGCTTGCCGGACTCTTTGAAATCACATGCAATACAATTACAAGATCGTTTGTGGAATGTATTAGCCTCACAAGGGGGGAGACGGGCAGGGGGGAGAGCCCATGACTTGGTAAGAGATAGCTCAGGACTTAATAAATTATGGGCGGAGAATGGGCCTTATCAGGGGAACAGGTAAACTTAAGCCATCCATATGCAAAATGGAAAAGCAGGAAAATCTGTCCCCTTCCACTCCACAAGTTTTAAGAGCAAAGAGAAACCTCTTGTGGACTGAGGGAACAAGACAGGGGATTCCCCAAAAGTTAATGGATGGTCTGCCTACTACAGTTTTAGAAAAGCTCATTCGAGCCTGGAAAGGCAGAAGGAAGCTGCCCCCACCCCAACCGAGCAGACCTTTCAGAGGAAGGGAGGGACAGAACTGAAAACTAACGAGATGGTGGTAATTGCTTCACAAACATCAACTGCCCCTGAAGAGGACTTGATTGATTTAGGGTCAGGAAACTGGACGTGCCATCCCCAGTAAGTGAGCCGGGGGATGGCGGGTGGGTCCATTTAAGGAGGCTCACAGAAAATACTAAGGGAATCTTGTTGATTACTTTTCTGCTTGGCTCCCTTAAAACTCCAGATATTTTTCTAGTAGATACGGGTACTCAGGTCTCAGCACTCCAAACTGATATTACCAAGCGGAATAGCATAATTCCTGGCAAAAAGCAGATTTGGGTTACAGATGTTTTTGGGGACTCTAAGCCACAGCTAACTGCTCGGGTGAAATGCTGGTTACCTGGGAATGAAACTGCAACAGAAACTATTATAATTCTAAAAAAAAAAAATTAAAAAAAAAAAAAAATCCACAAATATCCTGAGACTTGACCTATTGAAGGGACAAGCCTGGGTAGATTCAAAAGGAAGAAAATGGAAATCTTGGTCTCCAACTGCCTCTATAAGACTTCTACAGCAAGCGCCTGCACTTCCTCCTTCTAAAATTATTAATGTGAAACCTTACGCCTTACCGTTGTGTTCCAGGGAGGAGATTGCTCTGGTAACAGCAGAGCTGCAGGAACAAGAGAAAATCATTCCAAGTCACTCACCCTATAATTCCCCAGTGCGGCCAGCCCATAAAGCTAAAGGGAAGTGGCAACTGACAGTTGACTATCAGCAATTATGTGTCCATACAGGTCCTCTAACAGCTGCAGTACCTAACATAGCTAAACTGAATGCAGTACAGGAGGCAGACAGAGATGGCTTTGCCTTTATATGGGAAGGTGTGCAATTTATTTTTACATATCTCCCCCAGGGATACTGCCATCCACTGACCATCGTTCGTTATGCACTAGTGTAGGAGCTTGCTCAAATCCCTCCTAGGGAAAGGGTCAAGATATATCAATATATTGACGATGTTCTGACTGGTGGTTCTGATCCTGCTGCAATGGGACAGACCCAGTCAGGAAATCACCCTGCCCACCTCGGGAGCCTTCACCTCCCCCAACTGCACCAGAATACCCAGGAGATTCAGACTCCCCACCAAATTCCCCGAGGGAGCAAAGAGTAACCGGGAGTCAGACTAGAGCAGGACAAGGCAACAGCAACTTGTACCCCCTAAGGGAGGTTGCAATGGGAGGACCCCCTAGGTGTGGCGGAGAGGGTGGATCAATTTTTAGGACCAAATATTTATACCTGGGATGAAATGCAAGCCATAATAGCTATATTATTCACTGCGGAAAAAAGGAGACATGATCAGAAGGGCAGGAATGAGAATCTGGGACCAACAACATCAGCAGAGCCCGGCAACAGATATGAAGCGGTCTCTAGTTTGACCTAACTGGAATAATCAGAATGAAATTGATAGAGGCCATATGCAAGACCTGAAGACGATTGTAGTCCAAGGTATAAAAGAATCAGTCCCTGACGGCAGAATATTAATAGAGTTTTTAGTGAACAACAGAAGAAAGATGAAACACTTACTGAATGGCTTGAAAGATTGAGAAAAAGCTTACAGTTATACTCAGGAGTAGATCCTGCCACCCCTGTGGGGCAGGCTTTGTTAAAACTCAGTTTATGGCTAAGTCCTGGGTAGATACTAGGAAGAAGCTGGAAGAGATCTAGGATTGGCAAGAAAGAGGAATGGATGAATTACTGAGAGAAGCTCAGAAAGTTTATGTTAGAAGAGAAGAGGAAAACCAGAGAAAACAAATACGAGAGCAAACGAGGGTATTGGCAATGGCCGTGAGAGAGGGACAGAGAGGAGCTTTAGCAGCGATGGGAAGGCCTGTCGGAGAACAAAAGGATAGACGCTCCTGGAAAGGAGGCAGTCATCCCTCCGACTTGGAGCGTAAAAATATAAGGGAAGTGGAATGTTTTTATTGCAAAAGGAAAGGGCATGTGAAGAAGGTTTGCCGAAAGAGAATCCAAGATGAGAAAATATTCTTTGAAGATTAGTGGGGTCAGGGGCTCTATGTGCTGGGGACCCCAAAGAACAAAAAGCCCTTAATAAAACTTAAAGTGGGTCCTCAGCAACAAGAAGTAGAGTTCCTTGTGGACTCAGGAGACAAAAGATCTACCATTCAGGCTTTACTTCCAGGTTGTAAGGTATCATCAGAAAAAGTTAATGTAATAGGGGCTAAAGGTGAACCGTTTGAAGTCCCGGTTCTTCATAATATAATTATTGAATCAATATGTAAATATGTGATTGGAACATTTTTATTAATACCAGAAGCAGATTATAATTTGCTTGGACAGGATCTGATTATAGAATTAGGAATCAATTTGGAAGTAGAAGAAAAAGAACTCAAAATCAGATTATGCCCCCTTACAGTTGCGGATGAAGAAGAGATTAACCCAGAAGTATGGTATACCCCAGAGACAGTGGGTAGACTGGATATTACCTCCTTTTGAAGTAACCATTAGGAACCCAGAGATCCCGACCAGAATCAAACAGTACCCTTTGCCGCAAGAAGGCAAGAAAGGCTTAAAGCCTGAAATAGAAGGACTCCTTAATAAGGGACTACTGGAACCTTGTATGTTGCCTTTTAATACTCCAATATTGCCTGTTAAGAAAGCAGATGGGAGTTACAGATTAGTGCATGATTTAAGGGAAATAAACAAAAAACTGTTACTAGGTTCCAGTAGTAGCAAACCCTCACAAGGTATCAAGCCCATTGAACCCTGAACATCAATGTTATAGTGTCATTGACCTAAACAATGCATTTTGGGCCTGCCCTCTTAAAGAGGAATGTAGAGGTTATTTTGCCTTTGAATGGGAGAACCCTGACACTCACAGGAAATTAAGATGTCCTAGGTTAAATGTTTACCTCTGGCCCTACTAAATATCAGAACCTAGCCTAAAACAGATACCGGAACATCTCCCTTTAAAATGTTATATGGAATGCCTTATGATTTGGAAATGCCCCCTGATCACCCTCAAATTAAAGATGCGAGAATAATATCCTACCTAATACAACTAATGGCAAGGAGAAAACAACTACAAGCCTGGGGAATGGTGGTACAAAGGCCTCCTTTGGACATAACAATGCATCAAATTCAACCAGGAGATAAAGTATTGATTAAATCGTGGAAAGAATCTTCCTTGACCACCCCGTTGGGAAGGACCCTATGTTGTTCTTATCACTACAGAAACTGCTATTCGAACTGCTGAGAAGCGGTGGACACATACCAGTCGTGTAAAAGGACCTATACAAGATTCGTCCTGGCAAGTGACCAGCTCTCCCGGGGATCTACAAGTTACCCTTCGAAAGACCTAAATGAACACTGTGAAAATCAAGGTACAAGACACCACAAAAAGACTTAATAAGTGAGACATTAATATTTTGTCCAATTGAAACCTGTATTTGTTTCCCTTTTGTGTGTATAGAGTGTAACATATGTAAAGAAGGCTGGTGGATTCATAATACATTTGAGGGGAACCTCCATTCTAGCTGTAACCAGTGTTACTGACTGGAACGGAGACTAACTAACTGGGTCTTAAAATTGGAATAACATCGAGGAAAACAATTGGGGAAAAAAAAAAAAAAAAAAAAAAAAAAAAAAAAAAACCACACCCCAAACCACAACTCTAAAACTTGGTGGAAAATAGGTATTAAAGGAATAAATCCTTAAAAAAAAAAAAAAAAGAGTACACTCACCCTAACTGGCCTACAAAATACCAGCTTCAAATTCCCTGTCAAGGGCCTGAGGTTAAAGCTAAAAACTGGGAGGCCTATGTATCCTGGAGTAGAGGTAAAAACGTACCCCTGAAGAATACGACTGCTGCCGAGAAGATGAAACTTACTGCTGCTCTACGCAACAGAGTAGGCAGAGGAGGCAGAGACGTACACCGGTGGGGAAAAACTTCAAACCCTACTCTGAGGGAAAAAAGGCTCCCAAGAAGTAATGGCCAGAAAGGGGTGCAAAGCACCTTGACTCTAAAGGAGCAAGCCCCCCCCCCCCTTCTATAGAAGTTGTGAAAACTTTCAGAATCCTACCAACCTTCTATTGGATTTATTGGACTATCTGGATAACAAAGAAATGGAGTTTCCACCCTTCTCAATACATTCTGAGCATATAACTCATAACACATATACCACAAGCATGGGCTGGACTGAACCACCAGCCCCATCAACCTTTTGAATGGACCCTAACTACTGAAAGAGGTAACCAAAAGCAAATACAGACTATAATAACATCAGGGGCACCATTATTTGTAAGTCCCCTGTGTACACTGGTGCCTGTAACACCTTGCACACAGGACTCAGGATTTTATATTTGCCCCAGTTCCAACCCAGGAAAAAGCTACTGCAGTTATCCTGACCAATACTATTGTAAGTATTGGGGATGTGAGACTATAGCCTCAGATTGGGTACCAGGACCAGGGCCGTTCATATTATTAATTTTAACCTTAACTTTTGGTCCTTATATATTCAATAAGATAGTAGCAGTCATTAAGAATAAGTTAGAAACAGCTCATTTAATGATCATGGGGACTAAGTGTGAACCTCTGGGAGGAACACCAAAAATGGAGGAAACTTTTCATCCTGAGCCAGCAAGCACTCGAAAGATTTGATGAACAACATGGTGGAAAGAAAAAGGGGGGATTGTGATAGGTGGTAAACCGTCTGTTCATCAAATTCAGTGAAATGTAATATGAACTGTTGCATATTGTGTAATACTAACAGCAAATGCTTAATTGAACTAAAATGATAGTGAAAAAAAAAAAAAAGTGACAGGAAGGGGGGGCGGAAACAACAAGAGAGGAAGCATGTCAGAAGATGTGGAGAATTGCAGGCACATAATTGAATAAAACAGGAGGATGTTCACGACCATGAATCTCATTATGCAAAGAGATTACTGTGCCTAGACTGATAAGAACTCTGCAAACTCAGAGGATCATCACATTCCAAGCCAAAGGTGAAACGTACACTGTGAGGAGGACCTACGGCCTTCCTCCCAGAAGACCACCCCCCACGATTAGAAGACCCCTGACCGTAGTTTTAACAACTTCTGCGCAAGCGTAAAGGACTGATAAGCTAATTACCATAAGAAGCGGGAGTAGGCGGGTTCAAGTAATGAATATGTATATGTGTATAATGACTATGTAATACTTTGTAGTATAAGATTGAAACAGAGTGCCCTGGAGGGTGCGGTCCGTTGTTGGAGTACGAGACTCCCCGGCCGCCCAGCGCTGTTTTGCTTGTTGCCGCTTGCTAAATAAAGAAATTGGAAACTCTGACTCAGCCAAATTTAAGAAGTCAGTTTATAACAATACCTAGTCCAAAGGACAGTCCAGAGCTCAGGATCATACAAAGTCAGTCATTAACAGCCAAGCAGGCAACATGAACTAGTCCATTAACTAGCAAGCTATGGTTAAACAAAATTGTTTGTTGTTTTGTTCTGGGTGGTTATTGGTTTTTGGTTTTGTTTTGTTTGTTGTTTTTGTTTTTTTTTTTTTAATACAGTTAAATCTTGGGGGCTAGACGTTTTTTAATCTAATTACAGTTAAAATTTAATATTTTCTTATGGTGTTCTAACCAGAATACAGAGTTATCATAGAGCAATGTAATTGCCACTGGAAGTGCCAAACTGCCTGGCCAGATCATCTGCAGAGGAAAGCAACAATCTTTACAGTATATGCTCTGCCTGGAATAGCTTTCACACGAGTACAGAGGAATTCCCATGTTTTGCAAAGCCCTAAAAAATGCACAATGACTCTCTCCAGCTCCTATGCTGACAAAACAATTAGGCGTGCAACTCATTTTTAAATGAGCTCATTCACCTAATTACAAGTCAGACCTGTGTTACCAGTTGCTGATGCCTGCCTCAGAAGCAAAAAAGCTGCGAAGACCAGAGCAAAGATACACATATTGGATATCTGTATAGGTAAGGGCATCACCAGCTGCCTCAGATTGTGGTATTTGCTACACTCCCTTCAAGAATAAGCATGCGTAGAAATTGTTCTGGCCCCCCGAGTGGGGTCCTCTAGAAACTAATAATGGTATCCCTAGGCCTCCACAGCTTGCAGTCCCACCAGCAAACACAGAACCACATTGTCCTGGGTTGCAGTGTATTCTATAACCATCCTCATGAGGTGCTGGAATCAGGTGGGGCAGTGTTTCCTTCCCTCCCCCGCCCCAGACTATCTTTCTGTTAATGGCCCATCAATGCCATGAAGCATGACTCATTATCCCATTGTGAGATGCTCCACCCAGAGGGAGAAAACCAGCATTCCATCCTGGATATAACCTGAGATTCTGAATACCAGAGACGCTCTCTCTTCCACTGGATTTCCAGAGGACAGGAGCTATACAGCCACCACTGGACTTTCCTGAGGAAGAGCAGACCTTCTTTCTACAGGATCACTGCTTCGGGGGGACTACAGGCACCGTTCTTCCGGACTGCTACCACCACCCTGATTAACAGGGTGTCAGGTTGTATCCTGACACTGTCAGTTTAACCCAGTGTTATCTGCCTATATATTTTTTTCTTCTTCTTCTTTTTATTTCCCTATTAATTTTTTATTCTGACTGGTGTCTCCCACTAGTTTGTTTTCAAACTAGCACACACATACTCCCATGAAAAATGTGAAATACAGTAGCTTGTTGGGAGTGCTGTCCTACATAAACCATTTTCCCCAGGGATGTCAGAAGAGTGGAAAACTGCACAGTGCTTACATAGCTTAGGCAGACATAACATGTGCTGATCAGTGCAATACAATAAAGTGCTTGAATTCTGTAGGAAGGATGGAAGGGAGGGGAAAGGAAAACAAAGAACTGACTTCTGAAGGGCTTCTGAAAATTATGATTACAGCTATGTAATTTGTTTAAATAAATTACTTAGAAAAATATAGCAGCCTTTCAGTCATATGGGTATTTATATCTCTTTTGCAGGTGTCTTGAAGGCATTGACTTGCAGAGCACACACAGAAGACATCAGAGCATCATAGTTTTCATAGGGGTCCTGCCATCAGCTTCCATTCACATGGAAAGAGAACAAGGGCACCCCACTCATGCACTGCCATCGCATGAGGAGTGGAAGTAATCACCTGTCAAAAAGCCAAGCCTAAGTCCAAGCAATAGCCCTGCTGCCATGGACTCCAGCAGCATTCAGAGTGTTTGAATAAGAGGAAAATTTGAAATAGAATAATAGATATTAGTGATTAACATATGCTCCCAGTTTTCTAATTAATAATCTCTGTCTCCAAGTCTTTTTTGCTACATTTGAAGATTGTGGTGGATAATGCAGCTACCACTTAGAGTATTTATGCTGATAATGGTAGTACTCAGAGATGTCAGCTGAATAAACACATTGGAGTGCATGAATCTCCTAATATTCTCAACAGCTAACCCTTGGGACAGGGGAAGCAGGAATGAGTTTGGAAAGAGTGCATCACTGTTATTGCCAGCATTGTTTTGCTGAAGCGCTGTAAATGTAATACAAACATTTTGTCCCAAACAAGACTGCTATTAGAGAAGGGCAGAGAAAAATAGCTTATTCTGGTCAAATCTGTTGCCCCAGGGCTGCCCGTGTCACGTGGCTAACCATGTGCTAGTATTCCCAGCATTAACAGGTGGAAAAGAAGAACTCGGGAGAGGACTCCTAAGGATGCTGCCTCTCAGCCCCCATGAAGCAGACACCGCAGCCTTACTGACTCCTCAGTCTTAGGAGCTATCTTTAATCCGAGACTAGTTTTTCAATAACTGGGGACAGTGGTGAATAACCTTTACTGACAAACCCTGCAACCTGAGCCCATGCACTGATCACTTCCCCACTCCTGACCCACACACGATACCCAAGTAGCAGAGCCAGGGACCAGAGGAAACTTCCCTTACTTCCAGTCTGTGGGCCATCCCTGATGTTGCAGACCATCCAGAGGGAGGGGGAGAGGGAGTGGGAATGATACGGGAAACAAAGAAAAGAACAACTGTGTGGCTTTTGGGCTTCACCACTGTGATGCATTCAAAAAATAAACTGCTGTCTAGTAGACCTGCAGTGTAGACCAGAGAGGAAAAGGGGAGAGAAAGGGTGTTGATGCCATGGGAACATGGGGAAGATATTCAGCCTTTGTTTGATCGCCTCTTACTTCATGCAGGACAAGAAGTTTACTATGAACACACAGCCCCGTCAGCATCAGTAATCAACACCTAACCATCAAAATAGTGGACTTCACCTCTATGCCCCCAGCAGAATGCTTAAAATCTCATCTCTGAAAAAGACCAAAACACCCACTGGCACTCTCCTGTGTTTCTCCAACATCACAGTGCTGCCCTCCTGAGTGCAGTGCCACCTCTCAGAAGACATGATCTAGAGCCAAATAATTACAGTAAGCAGGGTAGAGACAAAAGAGAATTGATGGGAGAGAGAGCTAAACCAAGAGGTAACTACATCAAATGGGAAGACTAGATTTGCAGAATATATGGTAGCATACAGTATTACAGAATCACAGAATCACAGAGTCATCTAGGTTGGAAAAGACCTTGAAGATCATCCAGTCTAACATTTAACCTAACACTAACATTCCCAACTACACCATATCCCTCAGCGCATTGTCAACCCGACTCTTAAACACCTCCAGGGATGGGGACTCCACCACTGCCCTGGGCAGCCCATTCCAATGCCCAGCAACCCCTTCTGGAAAGAAATGCTTCCTAATATCCAGTCTAGACCTTCCCTGATGCAACTTGAGGTCATTCCCTCTTGTCCTGTCGCTTGTTACTTGGTGAAAGAGACTCATCCCCAGCTCTCTGCAACCTCCTTTCAGGTAGCTGCAGAGGGCGATGAGGTCTCCCCTCAGCCTCCTCTTCTCCAGACTAAACACCCCCAGTTCCCTCAGCCGCTCCTCACAGGACATGTGCTCCAGACCCTGCACCAGCTTCGCTGCCCTTCTCTGGACACGCTCGAGTCATTCAATGTCCTTTTTGTAGTGAGGGGCCCAAAACTGAACACAGGAATCGAGGTGCAGCCTCACCAGTGCTGAGTACAGGGGTAAGATCCCTTCCCTGCCCCTGCTGGCCACGCTATTGCTGACACAACCCAGGATGCCATTGGCCTTCTTGGCCACCTGGGCACACTGCTGGATCCTGTTCATCGGGCTGACAATCAGCACCTCCAGGTCCCTCTCTGACTGGCAGCTCTCCAGCGACTCCTCCCCAAGCCTGTAGCCCTGATGGGGGTTGTTGTGGCCCAAGGGCAGCCCCCGGCATTTGGCCTTATGGAAACTCCTCCAGTTGGCCTCAGCCCGTGGCTCCAGCCTGTCCAGGTCTCTCTGCAGAGCCTCCCTACCCTCGAGCACGTCAACACTCCCACCCAACTTGGTGTCATCTGCAAACTGACTGAGGGTGCACTCGATCCCCTTGTCCAGATCATCAATAAAGATGTTAAACAGGAGTGGCCCCAAAAACGAGCCCTGGGGGACACCACTCATGACCGGCCGCCAACTGGATTTAACTTCGTTCACCACAACTCTTTGGGCCCGGCCATACAGAGTTTTTTACCCAGCAAAGCCTGTGCCCATCCAAGCCAGGAGCAGCCAGTTTTGCCAGAGAATGCTGTGGGAAATGGTATCAAAGGCCTTTCTAAAGTCAAGGTAAACAACATCCACAGCCTTTCCCTCATCCAATAAGCAGGTCGCCCTGTCGTAGAAGGAGATCAGGTTTGTCAGGCAGGACCTGCCTTTCATAAACCCATGCTGACTGGGCCTGAGCATCTGGTTGTCCCACATGTGTTGCATGATGGTGTTTAGGATGAGCTGCTCCATCAGCTTCCCGGGCACCGAAGTCAAGCTGACAGGCCTGTCATTTCCCAGATCATCCTTCCGACCATTCTTATAGGTGGGCATCACAATGGCCTATTTCCAATCAGTCAGGACCTCCCCAGTCAGCCAGGACTGCTGGTAAATGCTAGAAAGTGTCCTGGTGAGCACCCCAGCCAGCTCCTTCAGTGCCCTTGGGTGTATCCCATCTGGTCCCATAGACTTGTGTGTGTCTGTGTGATGCAGCAGGTCACTGACTGTCTTCTCCTGGATCGCAGGGGGGTCGTTTCTCCCAGTTTCTGTCTTCTGGCTGTGGAGGCTGGATTCCCTCAGTACAACCAGTCTTGTTATTAAAGACTGAGGCAAAGAAGGCATTAAACACCTCAGCCTTCTCCTCATCACTTGTTACCATGTTTCTTCCTGTGTCTAGAAGGGGATGGAGGTTCTCCCTGGTCTTTCTTTTGCTGTTGGCATACTTATAGAAACATTTCTTGTTGTCCTTGATTGCTGAAGCCA
Source organism: Athene noctua (assembly GCF_965140245.1). NCBI lineage: Eukaryota > Metazoa > Chordata > Aves > Strigiformes > Strigidae > Athene > Athene noctua. Next base: position 42,709,446 of record NC_134077.1, read on the forward strand.
GATTAATTTCCAGCTGGGCTTTAGACCTCCTGATTTCCACCGTTCATAGCCTCACAGCATCTTTGTAATCACTGTGAGTGGCTAGCCCCTTCTTCCAAAAGCTGTAAACTCTCCTTTTCTTCTTGAGTTGCAGCCAAAGCTCCCTGTTCACCCAGGGTGGTCTACTCTGCTGTCAGATAATACTTGAATAATACCGATAGTATTATTATAGCCTAAATCATAATCCATATGCATCAGAAGATAGATTTAAGGTTACTGCAAATGTACCTGCTTAATACTTTATTACAGGTTAAAATGATGAATTATCTATTTCTCAGCAGCAATCCGTCCTTCTGTCAACCTTGAAACTGTTATACAGAAAAAGAATACACTTTTACAGAAAATGTAAATATTATTGAGTTATCTCATAGTACAAATATTATTGCGTTATTTCATAGTATAACTGTTTCTCAGCACTATTGATAAATTCATCAGGATTAAAATAAATAGCTTAGCAAAGAGTACTCTTAAAAACATCAAGAGTCAGGCAAGATGCTCTACCCTGATATCTTCTTTGTGTGTGAGAAATGAAAGCACTGAAGACTGACCTGCAAAGTCATACATCCAGCTTGGGGTCCACCTTTCCCAAACTGCTTTCCTTCATCCTTCTCCACACAGATGTTCTATGTAAGGGTCATGAGGAACAATGAGGATCTCCCCAGAAAACCACTGCATTGCAAAGTTTAAGATGATATTGCAAATTCACTTTCAGTATCATTTTAGTGGTTTGTTGTCTCTAAAAGCTGCCCCACTGTGCTGGGTTACTCTGTGTGTGTTGCACAACTCTCTTCTGCTAACAACCCAGCAGCACTCTCCTTGGTGCCAGAGGAGCTTCCACCCCAATGCAGAAGAGCACAACAGTCCAGTGCAACAGTAAGGAAGCACATCCACTGAGCAGCTTACCAGCTCCAGGTATGCCTCTGCAGGGCCCATCTTTCCCTGAGGGAAAACAGGTCATAGGCTCACAGATATTCAAGGTTGCTGCAGAGTTTCCTCTGGCATTGTGCCCCCTCACCCACCCTAAGCTAGCATGCACCACAGTCAATAACCACAAATACCAATCATAATAGTGTTCAAATGCAAATCTAGCATCTTCCCTCCATTTCTGAGATGACAGTCAAGCTGAGGGCTGGATCACTCCAAAGAAGAGATGCCATCATAGCTAAGCTATAACATTTCCATCAGCTGTTTTAAACCCTTCCAGAGAGATTCTTCCAACTCTGCTGGCAGAGCTGCAGCAGACAATCTCTGAGATACTGAGCCATCCCACTAGTGTTCCCTGGATCATGCAGCCCTGGAGCAGTTCCCAGAGCAGCTCCCACTTCAACCATGACAAAGCTCCTCTCCACCTCAAAGTGAACTGAAGCTGACCAGTGGAGAACAGATCAAGAGCAGTCAGAGCATCTGGGTTGCAGAAAGCAACCTGTACACTAACCCAGCTCCTGCTGCAGCTCTAACCCAGGACTTGTCAGCCTCTTTTCCTGAATTTTCATTTGCCCAATTTCACATCGCTGCATATCAAACAAACAACTGACATTTCTGAATCACTGAATCACTGAAAAATGAAAGAAGAGAAGTTCTGGTTTTCCAAAGGGACAGCACAGCCTTCAAGGCACTGCTGAACTCTGCTGTCTGAAGAAAGTGATTTAAAACACAGCACTTCCCTTTGATGCTTACTGACTTAGACGTCACATTAATCAGAACTTTGTGAATGACTGATGTGCAACCATATGCACTTTTTCTTAAAAGCAGAGAAACCAAGGACATTTAACAGCTCACAATACAGATTTTTAAACTTCAGAAAGGATAAACTATTTATAAAGGGCCACTGAGGGGAGTATTCAGCCTAATTCAATATTTATTTTTAATAGTTCACCTTTTAAAAAATATGTCAGTGTTTTGTCTTATGTACAGACACAACTTACTGCAATGCTAATGTGCATGCAGACCTCAGAGTCAGCTTCCTTAGCAGCCAATGACAGAAAAAGGGCATTTCCCTTCAACCTGTAGAGAATGTGAAAAAAACCACAAACCATTAAAAAAACTCATATAACCTGAAACAGGCAAATTCCACCTGCCATTTCCATGGATGGGAGAATTTCCCAAACCGATGACAACATAATTTGCCAAGCAGCTCTTCTGGTCAGGCTGAGTTCAGGTGAAACTGTAGCATAGCTACCAGGGAAGAAAAGATGTCTGAGAAGCTAACTCATTTCACCCAAAGGAATGTCCTGACTAGGAAAATACCACTCAAGCTTTCACCAGAGGTCTTCTAACATAAGGTAGCTGTAAGAACAGATATAGTACCTTTTTAGACAATAAAGAGTTAAAACGCATTTGCTAGAAAACTGTATTTTTTTCACCAATACAGACAAATGTTCTATGTCTAAGAAGAAACTGGGATTGAGATGCTTTGGTAAATGGCACTTTCTGTCTAAGGAAGGAAAGTCTCAAAATAGTACTGAACCAGCTGCAGCTGTTTCTGGCCACTGCAACTCTGAACATGAACATTGGCTTGCCCAGCTGTGCAGACCTTTAGCAATTCATATTCTGTAATCAACTGCCGCTCTTCAGTTTTCTGCACAGTCTTGCACTGTTCTCTTTCCCTGGAAATGGCTGTTGTGTCCTGACTGAAGGCTCTCTCTCTGCCTTTTCAGATATTGAACATCTACTGTTCCCTTCTCTTCCATCTTCAAGCAAACCATCTTGCAGTGTTACTCTCTCTTTTCTAGTCCAGCTGAACAGAGCTGAATTAAAAAGCAGAATAACAATGCCAAGTCTTATAAAATCTGCAACTTTTCTATTAAAAAAAAAATCTAGAAAAGTAAATTTTTTAAAGGGAAGAGAAAAAAAAGACCTCTTTTGTGCAAATACGAACCTCTAGTAAGTATGGTAGTCTAAGTGTGAATCTTTATAATATAGTAGCACAATTACTGTTTCAAGAGGAGAAGCCAAGTCTGTTTCAAGAGTGTTATAGGAGAAAGAAAGGAAAAAAGGTGGTGAAACAAAATAGAATGGTTTATCTATTTAAAATTAGTGTTTCAGTAATTTTTTAAGTAATAGAAGAGAATTATTAGATATAAAAAACCAAATGTGTCAATGAATAAAAGAGAAATGAATGAGTTTAAAATAGCATGAAAAGTTATTTTCAAAGGACACAAAAACCAGAGCTATTCATGATGTTTCACACAGCACTGATATAAGTGAATAAAGGAAGCAGATTTTTGTCACAAAAAATAGCCATATTTTTTCTTTTAATGAAGTCTTCTGGAACTTTATTGATGAATGAGAAAATTGTCAGACACAAATGGTAGACGGGTGCCTGAACTGTACAGCCTTCACAGGGACAGGGCCCAAATGTTATTCTGCGATTGCAAGATACATAGCAATACCAAGTAGTTATCACTGTAAAATAAAAATGCAGCATAGAGGTGCACAGACATGGAAAGAGAGCAGAGAACTTGAAAATACTATCACAGGAAGATAATCAGAGCTATACCAGGGCTACTAAAACTCACGAAGGTCAACTACTGGTCAGTAAATTAATGCAACTTTAGGATCTGAGTAAAGTCAGCTTCAGGTAAAGCAAAGAAAGCAAGGAACAGGCATTCAATATATAAAAGTCACCATAAGTGCTGAAATCAGATATAAACTGGAAAAAATTATCTGTCTATAATTTGAAATGTGTTATCATCATTTAATGGACTAATAAGTCCAAGACACAGCACAACTTCAGTAAGTACATCTAGGACAGCAGCGATGCTAGTTGACTCACAATCACTCTACCACACTAAAAGATCCTCCAAGTCCCTTGGACTTGCAGCCAACTACAGCAAATAGACTAGCTGGACTGAAAAGGTCTTCCTCAGTTTCATATCCATTACACACAAACATGGGCATTTTGCTAAGGGTACAGTCATGGGACGGGCACTGTACCCATAAGGTCTCCCAGCATCATAGATCAGTCAGTAAACCTACAGCACAAGGCTTAAAAGCCTTGAGTGGTGACTCTTTTCTCCTCCTCAAACATCCTGCAAGAGTCAAACAGGACTGAAAAACCCAGATGTGCAGAATGAGAGCTCTTCAACCCAGAACGTACCACCACTTAGAAACCTGACAGTTCCCTGCATACATCCAGAGCTAAGAAGTCTCACAAATTAAGCCCTAGAGCAGTGGCTCTCATCCTGTGGTCCACGGACCTCTGGGGGGCTGTGATGTTGTCACAGGGGGTCTGCGAAGGCTTAAAGCAGGAGCGGGGAATATTCAGCTCGGAAACATTTGGCCTGGCCTGTGGCAAGCACTGCATGTTGTTTTCCCACAGCCCCCTCCCCTCAATGGTCCTCTCATACTCAAGCTCCGCCCCCAACCCCTGCCCTGACACACTAGTATATTCAGTGCTAGTATGGTTGGTGGGACCCACTTTAACTATGTAGTTTTTCTCTTAAAGCTATTCTCTTAACCCAAGATCCCTCTTTAGGTCCACAACGGAGCTGAAGTCTGTTCCTCCAAGTGGTGGTCCTGAACCCATAAACACAAATGTATGGTGACTGAACACTGACAAACAAGGGGGTAGGTGAGAAGAATTGTAAAAACTTTTAATCAAATTTTAATGAAAAAAATTGGCATAAAATTCAGAATTAGCATGTGGGACTTGACAAAGACAACTGATGCCTGTCTGCACCCTGAGATGTCTGGTTAAGAGCCAACTCTGAGCCCCAAACCTTACTGCTACATTAACATCACCATGAATCTAGGCTACCTATCTTTGTGCCTTCACAAGAGGTCTGAACTCAGGCAGAGAAAGCTATTGTTTGCTCACCATGTAGACAGATCCTAAGTCATCTCATGGCCCCGTCACCTCATGTTATATGAATGTTTTCACCCTGAGTGCTGTTTAAATACTTCTGTTCAAGGATAGCTCCAATCAAGTTGTTTTCTTCCTCTTTTATTTCTCCACCAGTTCAGAAAGAAGAGAAAGGCTTAATTACATTTAAGATCAACAAAAAATTAAAAGCAAATAAGTACAGGACATTCAGTAGACTAGAAAACAAGAGCTGAGTTGCAAACAGAAAAAAACAGAGCTGATCCATACGTACAGGCCATAAATGTCATACTAATTTTCATTTCCTCAAATGATCACTAAGGTCACTATTCAATAATATGTCATTACTGGAAATTGCACCCATAAGCTTTTTTTAGAGATCTAAACCACTTGAAAGGTATTTTCCCGCCATCTGTCCTGTGCTGCCAACATCCACCTTTATTTCTGCAGATATGCTCTGTAACATGAGGGTTATAGGTTATTTATGCACATGGTATATCTTTGAGGAAGACACAGGGAGATGCAAAAAGGAAGAAGAGAGGACCAATAACAGATTTAATACAAAATCATGACTTACACAAAACAGTGAAACAGCCAGGGCATGGGTGATATGCCAACATGATCTCTTGGCACTTTTCTTCCAGGCTAATTAGTTTTGCCACAACATTTAGTCAGAGGCTGTGGCAGGGCTGTCTGTATACACCTGAAAGAAATACCTAACAGCTGGGACTTCACCCATGTACGGCCTTTCTCAACATATGATAAGCACTGAGTGGCAGTCTGACATCTTTTATAAACCTTGACCACACTTAACGTCTCTTACAAGAATTAAAGCATATCCCTGGTCACGTCTCCCACTCATGCATGGCTGGTGTTTCTACATGGGGAGGTGGAACTGCATCACACTGCAAGCATCCTTATGAAAGACGTGGCTGTGGAAATGATGCAACTGCTGGACCTGGTCCTGCCCATCACAGGAACAGTGCCCTAGGCATGGGTGACAGGCAGTGGTGGCCGAATATGGCCATTGCTGCTGAGGTTTCACTCCGTGGTTGCCATGCTGATTGGAGCCAGCCCTGTGAAGTGAGGATGCAAAAGAGGAAGACTATGACCACAGATGGCCAGCACCAGCCACACCAAGAGCATTGCACCATGCTCCCCATGATGCCACCAGCCTCAGTCAGAGCTGTCACAGCCATCGGGCAGAAAGGCAGGCCCACTGGAAAAACCCGACAGAAGAGCTTTTCCCAAAATAAGCATGTGTATCTCTGCTTCTCACAACCTTTATTATTCACTATCCAGTTGATTCAACTACATTTTTTTAAAATATAGCCATATCCACTATGGAACAAGGACTCTATTACTGTTACAAGCCCTTGGCTGTTTCTTATGTCTAGAGCTGAGGTCACTGACAATATAGAGGCAGGACAGGATCTGTGGTTTGCTATCAAAAAGTGTGTGTGCAAAGCTGTACACTGGCACCACTTTATCTTGCTAAAGTTAATGTACTCCTTCCTCCTCTGCCCCAAAGGCACTTGCACGTCTCATTTGAAACTGCTACTTCTGCTTTTTGTACCCTGAGCAGAAACTCTGGATTTGGTGTTTCTACCCATTAGGACACACTAGCAGGATTGCCTCAGGAATCAATGAAGGTGCAGTACTCTGCTGCTGCCACTCATTTCCTCTGCAGCTGAGAAGCAGGTGAGGATGCAGTTATGCTCTGCTTCCCACCCTGTGTCCTGCAAAGGGAACAGTCCATGTCACTTTGCAGCCTGGTGCAGTGGAGTGGCACATTGCTCTCCAGCAGACCTGCTCAGGCAGTGCTGGCCTGAGACTGAATCACCATCTGTCCTGCACTCCACTGTGTTTGTGCACTGCTGCCTACAGACTATAGGATACTTAAGACTGGGTGCTCCACCCTGGCGATGAAATGGGGGCCCTTAAACACAGCTCCCCTGTGCATAGAGCTGTACAGATGTAACCTCACCAGCTCATAGTTTCTTTTTTGCAGGCAAATACTAAGCAGAGGGTAGAAAGAAGAGGGGGGATTATGACCAAAGCCAAAAGCGGGATATTGTTTTGATCACAAACTGAAGAAGCATTAGTAAAAGCCTAGCACAGTAATAGACCCAAATTTAATTACTATGTTATTATCGTACTCACAATATTCATACTATGCACCATGGGATTCCAACATTTGGTTTAAAAAGGAAACAGAGGGAGAGAGTGCACAAGGCACACAGCCAGTTGTGTATCCCAAAGGTAAAGGAGTGCATTCCAGGCTTATTTAGGCAGTCACTACGGTTCATGGGTGGCAGCAGAGAATGGGAGAAAGGGGATCAGTGCTTCTACCTGGGTGATAAAAGCAAGAAAATTAAGTAAAATAAAATAAAATTTTCAAGCAGCACTTCTTTTTTTTTTTTTCAAGCACCAGAGTGAGGAACCTTTTGAAGTCTATCAACACACACTATCAGCACAGCAGCTAGAAGACAAAAGTATTTTACTGGACACTTTAAAAATATTTAGGAAACCCTCTAACCCTAAAATGAACATTGTATTTGAGCAGCACCAATTTTTGCCTCATCATGTTGGAACAAATGGGATTGACAAGTATACAGCCAAACTGAGACAGAACAAGCAGCAGCAAGAGTCTGAGATTACTGAAAATGATATGCTTAGAGACAAAATTGTTTTCCATGTGACTGACAAAAGGCTGGGAGAGAGGTTATTAAGGTAGACAGATAAGTGCTTGTAAAAAAGCAATAGACATCTTCCAGGTCTTGGAAGCCACACAATACTGAAAGCAATAATGCCTGGGCAGAGTATTGAAAAGTCTATGAACTATCAGCTGAAGCAGAATGAAAAGTAGCAGATCAGCTCAGCCACCAACAAGACATGCAAATCAGCAATAGAGATAAAGATGAGAGTGGTCTTCATGCTGCTGAAAATTACTCTGTATGGACACCACAGGAAATGTTAAGACTGGAGTTATCTTAGCCCCAAAAAACAACCGACAAAATCACAAAGACCCAATGTCTCTGCCAAGGCTGTGACTGCCAAAAGTGCAAGAAAGATGTGTCAGCTTTCAAAAGCAAGAAGTCTTTTCTGGTGCTGGTATTGACATGAAGTAATATGTGATTTTGTAAAAAAAGAGCCAGGGAACTGACCAATGAAAGTCAGATGCGATTTCATTCAGAAATCAGGAAACATATTGCTAATTCTTGCAGAAAGATATTGTCCAGAATCACAAAGAAAAATAGAGCAGTACCACATACCATCTGCAAAAGGCATAGTGATGAGACTATAGCGAACAAAAATCATTGTGTCTGTAATCTGACAGAATTCTGAAATATTCATGCAGGAACATTACTGTTTTATGAACCCTGTGCATTACACAAAGATCCATAAGTAACACTTCCAGAAGCTGGGAGACTGGGGACAGAGAAGACCCAGTTGCTGTGACACAGGTTGCCAAGCAAGCCTTTTTTTTCCTCTTTTCTTTAATAATGACTCTTACCATCTCTGCTGCTGCTGCTGTTCTCATGTGCATGGAATTAGCCTCACTTTGGAGCTAGTCAGACTGATGGCTGCAATGCAAAACCTCACTTGAGTCCAACGCAATGCTACCCTTCACAGTGTTGCTCAGGCTTGAGTCTAGGCAGGAAGAGGGAATGAAAACTTTGAGAAGGAATAACCTGATACCTGTAGGCTCCTTTGCCCCATAAGAGGAATGCAGAATGAGTGGTGCAGGAAAGTTCCAAGGGCAGTGACCTGGACAAGATATTGACAAAGTCATAATCCAGTCCTACCAGGCAGCATTGGCTTGCTGCCTATTTACCCTGCCACTTCCGTTTGCCTCCTCATAGCTGCTCGTCCCAGCTCCCGTGCAAGGAGTTTTATAGATACATATATATACACTACAGCAAAAAGGCATTAGAGATTTCTGAGCCAGGCAGTGCTGCATGAGGGGCTAGCCCATTCAAGGCTCCAAGGTCAGGTGGACTTGAGAAACTTGGTGCACAACCCAAAAGGTATTGGTGACACTGTGCCTAAGACATCCACCTAAGGAAACAGTTTCTCTTGGGACTGGGGATGCTTAGGGGGTTTGGTTTTGCTCATCTGGTTAAAAGCAATAGCTTTCACAGTTAGCAGTTTTCTGTAAGCAGTGAACTGCCTAGATGCTGCTGGAAAGTTGCAGAACTCCACTGGGTAGTTTAACTACAAGCTTCTGCATTTGTAACTATGAAGACAGGAGATCCCACGAAGGAGGTTCCTGCTGTGATCAGGTGGTGCAGACATGACAGTGTACAGCACAGACATAAGGAGTCAAATTCTGCTACAGACACAGAACAACGCTGTGGCCCTTGGCCACACAGCCACTGACAGCCTTCAGACAAGAGCTGCTGCACTTATTGCCATGCTTCTGCTTCCTGAGATATGCACTGAAAAAGGCTGACAGGAATCTTACTTTGTTTTAAATACAGGCCTATTTACCTAGGTAAGTGAGGAAGGAGTAGTACAAAAATTCACTCTCCAATCCCAACAGGTATCCTGTTATCCTCCCTTGTGCGCCTCCTTCACAGCACAGTCTCTTAATCCTCATCCCTTGGCACTGCAGTCAGTTAACAGCCTGGAATCGCAATGGGCTGTGGAAGCACCATCTCCACTGGCAGATTACAAAACCTAGATCTGCAAACACACAGGTGCACAAACATAAGAATCAGGTGTATCTTTAAAATTATACAATCGCTAACGAATGGATTTTCTCAGGCTTAAAACATAATCAGTCCTAAACCTTCCTCTGGCAAGTGGTGGGTACTTACTTCCACACATATTTGCTCCCTGAACAAAGTTTTTAGTTCAAGGAGGATTTTTCCATTCTTATTGTTAACCATTCCCAGTTTACAACTGACGCTTCCCCCCAAAATCTGTTAGATTTTTCTGTCACATCATACACAAAAGTTGTCCAGAAAGCTACAGCTTGAACTATGTCAAATGGTTGTTATTTAGATGCATTTAAGATTTTCTACAACAGGCTGAGCCAGTACAGTTTAGCCTGGAGAGTGCTATGTTTGGCAAATCTATTGCACATTGTTATTAAGGAGCAAAATTAAATCTAAAATAGAAACCTCAACACCTCACTTTAATATATAGGTACCACAATATTTTCCAAAGAGCTATTCACAATGAAACTGGTACCATGCAATGAAGCATTATTTGCTATCTGTAAGGTCAGATACAGCAATGTAGTTTAACCTTCATCACAAGACTGGGACAGCTTTCCCAGTCAGTATCCCCACTGCAAGCATGTAGTTCTAAAAACTCCATTTCAGCTGCAAGCTCCAGATGAGAAGATATCATTCTGGGTGAGATGCTGTCACAAAAGCATGTGCCAATCATGTGATGCTGCAGACAACCTAGATGGGATCAGAGAGAAAGATTGTGAGCTGCCAGTGAGTTTCCGCAGCTCGAAAGGACAGACACTATATGGACAGGCTGCCTAAGTGAGTGAGGTGTTACCTTGGTCTTCTGCCTCGAGCTAGCTCAACAGCCCCTTCCTTCTCTCAGGAAGCCTTCTCTCTGTAAGCCTAATCATAACACCCTGAATGCCCCTGGGTGAGTGGGGACCACTCCTTGCAACCCATCTGCAGTGCCTGCTGCTTCCGCTTTGTTGACCAGCTGGGTCTCAGCCCTCACTGCAGCTCTGGATATAGTCTCACAGGTCCTTCTGGGGGCCAGATGCTCTTGGGTGAACCTGGACATGCAAATCATGGCTGAGATGAACTCACAGAAAGGTTCATAAAAGCTAATCAGACTCCTTCAGAAAGGCAGGATATAAAGGCACGTGTCTGTCCCTGTCTATGTATACTGACATAAATGTGAGAAGAAATTGCTGTGCTGCTGTAGCTGATCAGCCTTTTAGCTGCTTCTCATAAGACAAATGTTCTTCGCTTACTATCCACCCTTTTTCTTGGCACTTGAACTGTAAAGAAATTAATTCCTTTGTCTTATGTCACAGTGTCCCTCTCAGCCTGTTATTCACAAGTACCTGGTTCATTTTCATCGGGACTGGAAATATGTCTATCCTGCAGGTGTATTCAGGAAAGAGGTAAAAGGCACCGCAGTCTCTTTAATATGATCTTGGCTTCCTATAAACTAAAACATTTCTGTTTTCTCTGCTGTTACAGAAGCACAAACATTTTAATGACCATCTATTGATACATATTTAGCAAACATTGATCAATACCTCGTGTCTTGAGAAAGATCCATTCTCAAAAACTTTTAGCCTCTGAATTCATCTCCAGTCTGTAAAATCAGTAGGCATATTTGCTAGGAACCAGGAAAGTATTGACTTGCTAGTGAGTGTATGAAGTATCTCAAGTGATTACTGTGTTGGTTTAAGCTCTGCCGGGACCGGAAAGCACGTTGCCGTTGCCCCTCCCCCACCCGCAGCCAGTTGGGCTGTAAGTGAGGCACAAACCCCGGGTTAAAATAAGAAGAAATTTAATACAACAGTGGAATAAGCAATCTGAACAACAACAGTAGCAATGATAGCAACAATAAACAGCAATAACAGTGAACAAGACAAAAGATATACAGAGAAATACCGCAAATGCTCATGGAGCAGCTCCCTGCCACCAAAAAGCCAAAGAGAAAGTAAAAAAAAGTTACCACCTGGACCTGACCTCAGCACGGTATGAATAACCCAGCTGGAGATCCCTTCCCCCTCTCTCTCTGCTGGGGAAACTTAACCCTATCCTAGTTGAACCAGGACAATTACTATTATATATCATTTAGCAATTGTTACAGGAGCCTCTCTGCTGGGAGGCAGTACAAGTTTTGTAGGATGAAATTTCTAAAGGAAAAGAAATCAAAGATACAGAGTTTGAGTAATATCATATAACTAATTTTATTTCTGTCAGGATGCTAGTATATTCCTCACACAGTAAAAATAATTCTTACAAATAATATCCCAAAACTATAGTGCTTGGTGCCCCAGAATTGATGCTAAAAAAAGAGAAAATCATATAAAAAACTAGAACCAGGAAAATTGCAGATACCTTTCAGAGAAGTTGTTACATCAAAAATTTAAGAATAAAAGTGTTCCTTTGAGTGCTTCCACACTAAGAACCTATATATAACAGCATCTCCTGGGAAGTTTCACAGTAACTGTAAATCTTCTTCTGTAAACCTAATGGGATGACTGCCATGAATTTATTGCAAACTCCAGAGACACTGTGTTGCTTGTAAATGTATCTATAACATCCCTCATATAAACATAAGAGTAAAGAACCAGGCTTGCACCATGTTTGTTACTGACTTCCTTTCTACTTCCCTCCAGTGACATACAGAGTAGCCTCTCATCCATGTTCTGTGAGGTGGTGGGCTGCAGCTGTGGCACCACTCTGTCCTGACACCATTGCAGCACTCCTGCATGCATTCTTACCCCTTTCTTTTCTTTGGAGGCCAACAGAAAATAGGGACCTAGTAACACCTGCTTGGACACAAGGTGCCCAGTGCTGTATGTGACACGTATCATCACTGGAAAAGCATGCACAAGCATGATCTCAAAACAGGGATCCAGCTGTCTGACAGGGAGAGCTGTGGCTCTGGCTGCACCAGGCTAAGACATTCTTACCACCACTGCCAAGGAGACGGCAGAAGATGATGTTGCTCGTATAATGCAGTGCCCAGTTCTCCATCCTGCAAATTAAACTGCCCATGAGGGTGGGCTGGTACTAAAATACACCATCCGGCACCAGAGCAGGGAAAGAAGTAACCACTGACAGCTAACAGTCACACCAGTGAGACCTGAAAGCACCCCAAGGGTTTATTATTCTCGGCCTATAAGCAGACACACGCAAAATACATACTATGTCATGCGCTTACCAGCAGGGCAATAAAGGTTGGTGAAGCAACAAAACTTTTTGGTTAGCTTGGGGCTGGGTACCAAATGATACAGAGAAGTTGGAGCTTGTGACAGCATTTAGACTCAGCTCCATGGGTTTTCTGTGCATGTCTCATGAATTGGCATTTTTCTTGACCTCCTGGCAGTGGGACAGATCTGTATGCAGACTTATTCATGTAGCCCTGAGGTCAGCTCTGTACCCAACCGCACAGCCTGCTAGGGAGGCATAGTCTGGAACAGGCTGAAGCAAAGGTCCCGAGTGACAAACATGTGCCTGTCAGTTTCATCATATTTTGTTTCTCTCTTGCTCTGAGACAAATGTGCCATCCTATGAACAAGAGTTAAATCAAAGGCTCATACATTGCTGTTTCACCTGATGCCTGCATTTGTCTGTTACAGATAGGGTCCTTTGAAACTAGCAAAGAGATGTCAAGTAGGAGCTTGTTGAGCTCCCACACGGTGACTGCCCCCTCCTGCCTGAGAATCCTACTCTTTTTTTTACTGTGTAACTACTTCAAACACTTTACATCACACACAGGAGTTAGGGTTAGGGTTAGCTATGTGATGCCAATCTATGGTAGCATGCTGTCATCGGTCCTGGGGCTATTTACAGCTGTGTTTGAGAAATTGGGGGGGTTCAAATATCTGTGGAATGTTGACCTAAACATGGTTACCCTGCTCTTAGGAGCTAGTATTTTCCTGCATGTGATTCAGGTTTTGTTTACGGTCAAGCTACTGTTTAAGAGTAACCAAAGAGTAACCATGTATGATACACATACACAATATACAAATTGTTTCCAGCTGTTCTCCCATTCAGATTCTAAACTTGTCCAAACTGTCTCAATTACTACCCTTTTATTGACTCTTAAACACCTTTGTTTTTTCTTATCATAAGTATCAGTTTTCATATGACTAGAAGGACTGCTGCCAGCAAACAAAGCCAACACTGATTAGACCTCTAACTTGTTCAGTTACCAGCTGGGTAACACTAAAACCACACAGGATAGTCAAGGAAAAAACTGTTTATCCCACAAGTCTGATCCTTGCCTTCAAACCTCCATCTACAGCAACCATAAGGTCAGGTATTTTGCAATTCATTCCAGAGATCCAGGAAGAAAAATGGTTATTTTCTTTCTGGAGAAGTTTACTGGCAAATTGACCCTTTCCATATTCCACCTTGCAACTTCTCGAGCTGTAGACAAGAGTGATGTGGGAAGGGTGAACAGAGGCAGCTCTCAGTAGTCCACTTTGCTGCAGCAGCTGTGCACTATCCTGTTTCCACTAGGATCAAGGGCACCTGGGCATTCTCTACACCCTTGGACAATGTCGCGTGCCCTGTTGGGCACCGCTCATTCATCTCCTGATAGGTTGTTAAACAAAGCCTAGCATGAAGCAGACAAATCCAATTTCAGCCCTCAGCTACGGCTGTGTTCAGGAGCTCATGAGGTAGAGATAAGTGTCTTTAGTTACCTCTTCCACTCAGGCTCCCCAGTTTCCTCAGGGGTGTGGGAGATGCATATGCTTCTCCCACCAGTGGAGCCCCAGAGAAATTTGCATGGAGTGCTTTGTTCCACACCTGTTAGTGTACAGCTGCCAGCTGCCACATTAAAGACACAGATGACTTGAGAAATCAGCTAATCTCCTGACTCGCATGGAGGAAAGATGTCATAGTGACAGTCACAGATATAAGAAACTGAAACTTTTTTTTTAAAAAGGAAAGAAAAATACTCCCCAGCACTGAAGGGTGATATTCTAATGATATGAAATGGATGTATCAAAAATAGAATACACCCACTTAGAAAGAATATCCTTTAAAGAAATAAATGTTCTTTGCAGAAGATGAAAGGCTGAGCAGAGTAACACATGGGAAGGCAAATAAATGAGTGATGGTTCCAGGGAAGGTAACCACTCTAGGGTGAAGCGCGTTTCCAGACCCCTACACTGCAGTTGTACAACTCCTTAGTACAGAGCACATGTACGATGCACATTTCAATTTCTTTGCCACCTTGCACTTTCTAGGGACATCAGGTCTTTGGAGCTGAACTGTGACAGGCAGCATCTGGTCACCCAGATTCAGTACAACACTGAATGCACAAGAGCAGCTCTGTAGGTATGTCCCACATCCAGACACCCATAATTCATCATAAAACTGGACAAAAGAGTGAGGCTTTTTTGACAAAAATTAGATGTGCAAGTTAAAAGGTGCAAAATATTTTCTGATGTAAACAGGTAGCACTGACAAGTTTAAAGACCCTAAGCCACATGAACAGATCTGCTGAAGGCAGGTAAATTAGTATTCACAACAAACAAAAATACACTTAAGTTCTAAGTGCAATATGATGTTATTAAACAAGTAAATGGGTTTCCAGGTTGTCCTTGTTTCGACCAGGGTGGAGTTAATTTTCACTGGGTATTTCATACCTTGTGAGGTCATGCCCAGGTGGGTGGTCTCCTTCTCTTGGTGCCGCACTGCACGCGGCTGCTCCTCGGCCATGTTGTTGCTGGGGGGGTGGTCACTGCGGTCCGTAAGCCACTGTTGCATTTTACCCGTTTTCTTTTGGACTCACTATTGCTACTGTTGTTCTCTTGTTATATTTAGTACTTTTTTTCTTTTTACTCAACCCACAAATTCTCTTCTTTTGTCTCTCCCCTATCTTACCAGAGGGCGGGCGGGAAGGGGAACGACGTCTGGCTGCCGGCTGAGTTCAAACCTCCACAGTTTTTGGCGCCCAAAGTAGAGACAGGAGGCATTTTCTTTTTGTTTGAGATAACAAAAAAAAAAAAAAAAAAAAAAAGGGTAAAATGTGGATTGCTTAGCTCTTTAAGATCTTATCACCTCATGTGCAATAAGCATTTCCCATGGTGTTGCTCACCTTCTATGACAGGTGGGTTAAGATTCTGTTTCTGTGGTACTATGTGATGCTCATCTATGATAGGGTGCAGTAATCAGCCCTGGGGCTATTGTGTTTGAGAAATTTGGGGGCCTAAAATATCTGTGGAATGTTGACCTGAACATGGTTACCGTGCTGTTAGGAGCTAGTATTTTCCTGCATGTGGTTCAGGTTTTGTTTATGGTTAAGCTACTATCTGAGTAACCAAGCAACAGAGACTGCAGCCACTACAACACCCAGGACAGGCGCTGCAGCTGGCCCAGAGAACCAACCCATGACAGTGTCAGTTGCTCCCATACAGAAGAAGAAATACACAAAAATATCCCCTTGCAGTGTACAGGGTGATGATGAACAGGCCCATCACAAGAACAGGAGGAGGCAGAGCCAGCGATAGTCACCCGATCCTTGACCTTGAGTGAGTTGCAAGACACAAGATTACAGCTGCCATCCAGCTGAGCGACTTGTTACCTGGTTGCTGCAGTGCTGGGATAGCAAGGTCAGTGGCATGGAACTAGAGGGCAGGGAGGCGACGCAGCTGGGATCCCTCTCTAATGAAGGGGGCATTGACAAAGTCATTGGAGAGGAGACACAAAATTTCAGTCTCTGGAAGCAAATTTTGTCAAGTGTGAGGGCGAAGTATCCCTTCAAGGATGACTTGACATGTCGATCAAGAAAGTGGGCCACTATGGAAAAAGGCATTCAATACCTGAGGGACCTAGCTGTGGGGGAGGTAGTTTACTATGACCCAGATATTGTACAGCTGCCCACAGACCCAGATGAAGTCCAAGCACCTGGGCCATGTGGAGGAGTTTTGTACGGAGCACTCCCTCATCATACTGCCAATGCCTTTTTCTCCATCCCTCTGGCAGCAGAATGGAGGCCACAGTTTGCTTCTACCTGGAGGGGTGTCCAATACATTTGGAATCGACTGCCCCAGGGATGGAAACACAGCCCCACCATTTGCCATGGACTGATCCATGCTGCACTGGAACAGGATGAAGACCCAGAACATTTACAGTACATTGATGACATCATTATATGGAGCAATACAGCAGAAGAAGTTTTTGAGAAAGGGGAAAGAATAATCCAAATCCTTCTGAGAGCTGGTTTTGCCATAAAGCGTAGTAAAGTCAAGGGGCCTGCACAAGAGATCCAGTTTTGAGGAGTAAAATGTCAAGATGGACATCGTCAGATTCCAATGGAGGTGACTAATAAAATAACAGCTATGTCCCCACTGTCTAACAGAAAGGAAAAGCAAGCTTTCTCAGGTGTTGCGAGTTTCTGGAGACTGCACATTCCAAATTACAGTCAGCCGTCTCTATCAAGTAACTTGGAAAAAGAATGATTTTGTATGGGGTCTGGAGCAGTGACAGGCTTTTGAACAAATTAAGCAGGAAATAGTTCATGCAGTGGCCCTCGGGCAAGTTTGGACAGGGCAAGATGTTTAAAGTGTTCTCCACGCTGCAGCTGGGAAGAGTGGCCCTACCTGGAGTGTCTGGCAGAGAGCACCAGGGAAACTCGGGGTCAACCCCTGGGGTTTTGGAGTCAGGGATACAGAGGATCAGAAGACTGCTACATTCCAACTGAAAAGGAGATACTGGCAGCATATGAAGGGGTTCAAGCTGCTTCAGAGGTGATTGGGACTGAAGCACAGCTCCTCCTGGCACCCCGACTGCCACTGCTGGGCTGGATGTTCAAAGGGATGCATGGATGCAAAGCCATGCAACTGATGCCACGTGGAGTAAATGGGTTGCATTAATCACACAACGGCCACATATAGGGAGCCCCAACATCCAGGAATACTGGAAGTGATCAGAAATTGGCCAGAAAGCAAAGATTTTGGAATGGCGCCAGAGGAAGAGGTAGCATGTGCTGAAGAGGTCCCACCATAAACTGACCTACCGGGTAATGAGAAGCGATAGTCCCTGTTTACTGACGGGTCCTGTCGCATTGTGGGAAAACATCGAAGGTGGAAGGCAGCTGTGTGGAGCCCCACACGATGGGTTGCTGAAGCTGCTGAATGAGAAGGAGATTTGAGTCAGTTCACAGAGGTGAAAGCCGTCCAGCTGGCCTTGAATATCGCTGAGTGGGAAAAGTGGCCGGTGCTCTACCTCTGTACTGACTCGTGGATGGTGGCAAATGCCCTGTGGGGGTGGTTACAGCAGTGGAAAAGGAGCAACTGGCAGCACAGAGGTAAACCCATCTGGGCTGCTGAATTATGGCAAGACATTGCTGCTTGACTAGAGAATCTGCTTGTGAAAGTACACCAGGTAGATGCTCATGTACCCAAGAGCCAGGCCACTGCAGAACATCAGAACAACCAACAGGCAGATCAGGCTACCAAGATCAAGGTGGCTCAAGTAGATCTGGACTGGCAACATGAGGGTGAACAGTTTATGGCTCGCTGGGCCCATGACTCCTCAGGCCATCAGGGAAGAGAGATGCAACATATAGATGGGCTCGTGACCGAGGGGTGGACTTAACCATGGATGTTACTGCACAGGTAATTCATGAATATGAGATGTGTTACGATCAAGCAAGCCAAATGGATAAAGCCTATTTGGTATGGAGAACGATGATTAAAGTGTAAATATGGGGAGGCCTGGCAGATTGATTATATCACACTCCCACAAACTTGGCAAGGCAAACACTACGTGCTTACAATGGTGGAAGCAGCCACTGGTTGGTTGGACACTTACGCCATGCCCCGTGCCACTGCCCAGAACAGCATTTTAAGCCTTGAGGAGAAAGTCTTCTGGCAGCATGGCACGCCAGAAAGAGTTGAGTCAGATAATGGGACACATTTCCAAAACAACCTCATAGATGCCTGGGCCAAAGAACATGGCATTGAGTGGATATATCACATTCCCTACCATGCACCAGCCTCTGGAAAAATTGAGCGATACAATGGGTTGCTGAAAACTACACTGAGAGCAATGGGTGGTGGAACTTTCTAACACTGGGAGGTGCATTTAGCTAAAGCCACCTGGTTAATCAATACCAGAGGATCTGCCAAGCAAGCAGGCCCTGCTCAATCAAACCTCCTACATACTGTGGGTGGGGATAAAGCCCCCATAGTGTGCAGTAGGAATATGTTGGGGAAGGCCATCTAGGTTATTCCTGAATTGGGTAAAGGTAAACCCATGTGTGGGATTGCTTTTGCCCAAGGACCTGGGTGCACTTGGTAGGTGATGCAGAAGGATGGAGAGGTCCGATGTGTGCCTCAGGGAGATTTGATTTTTGCTGAGAATAGCCAATGAACTGGACTGTCAAATAACCCTGTTATGGCAATTTGTGCCTTGCAACATTCCTGTGCCACATCCAAAGCCTCCTGCTCCAACGACTGAGCCAACTTCACCTCATTCCTCCAGCCTTATAGACTGTCATAACTGATGGAACCCGAAGTTATGGACCAAATGAACTCAGTAGCCATTTTGGAAGGATGGCCCATAGACTAAGGGAATGATATCTGTGAGACCCAGGGAAGGAGTGGTGATTCCTCAAGATGTATTTGGAACCTGAGCATAACATTAATGGTATGGAGTAAGGGGTGGAGACTGTCCTGGTTTTGACCAGGATGGAGTTAATTTTCATTGGAGTATTTCATACCATGTGATGTCATGCCCAGGTGGGTGCTCTCTCTCTCGGGCTCCTTCTGGTCACCCCACCCCGTCTGCTCCTCGGCGGTGTTGTTGCTGTGGGGGAGGTTCACTGCATTCGGTAAGCCAGTGTTGTTACTGTTGCCCTCTCCGAGCTCACCACTGTTGTTGTCTTGTTATATTTAGTAGAGTTCTCTTCTTTTGTCCCTCCCCTATCTTACCAGAGGGGGGAGGGGGAGGTGAATGGCATCTGACTGCCAGCTGAGTTAAAACCTCCACACAGGTGTATGAATGCAGTAATAGGATTTAGCACTGAGGTCTTTCCAGCTCTCAAAACAGAACTAATAAGTTCAATATCAGAATTCATAAATTATTCAAATGCTTATGCTTTTAAAGTGACATTATAAATAGATTGTCCCATACTTTTAAAGAAGTGTTAAAAGTAAGTTGAAGAAACTGTCATGAAAAAAGAAATTGAGATTTGAGGACAGCCTTATTGTGTGATTCAAGGAGTGGCTGCTTATCTTATTACAAAAAAAAAAAATCATTCAGAAGATAGAGAGTTGACTTGATTACAGGGTCAAACAGATTCACAGGCGAAAAATCACAAATATTAAAGGTTTTTTTAACATGGATAACAAAACCATGGACAAACTCACTGGCTGGGAGTTAATGCTGGACAAATTAGAAACCAGGAGGAATTTGTTACAGCAAGGATGATTAAACATTAAGACAAGCTATTATTGAAAGCAGTGGATTCTTTTTTTGCTTCAAATTCAGAATGAATATATTCTTGGCAGAGAAGATTATTCCACAAGATTATGGTCCTATATGCAGCAGTAATAGATGAAAGCATATAATCTCTACTGCAGCAGGTTGGCAGGTTGGGCTGGATATCTCTTCTCGCCTTCATACCTGGTCTACTCTGGAATTTGCTGTAAAATACCTGACCCAATGGTTACTTCAAATAGATTTTTTGAAGGCGAGAATCAGACTTGAGACATAATTTTTATTTCACAATGGCCTTTAATCCGGTTATTAATGACAATCCATCATATTAAAAACATATCTCCAAACTCAAAATAAATTCCTTTTTCATTCCTAAAGAAATGCAATTGGATCAGCACGAAATTGATGCAAAGCTCCAGTTGAAGACAATGTTAGCTGGAGTGGGTATCATTTCTCAAGCCTGTCCCCAGTAACTCTCTGTGCCGGGAACACTATTCTTAGCTTTTGTCTAAAGAGCAAAATAACTGCAATCAAAAATGTCCATCTTCTAGATAGAATCAACAAATGTTAGTGACAGAAACCTCATAAATGAAAGCATAGGAAATATCATATATTAATAGCCACCAAGGGACCAACTTTTCTACTAGCTATCTGTTACATATAAAACAATTTGTATAAAGATTAATAAGAAATTAAGTCAAACCTTATTTTTTCTGACACGTAAGTTAACTCCATTTCTGACAGTGTTGTACACTACAGTGTATTCCCTAAATTATCTATTGAAGTTTACATCAGCCAACAGCCTGCTTCCTAAATTCAGGCTGGTTTTGTACCAAGCAGCAAGACAAGCTGAGCAGTTATACCAGGTCCAGAGTGAGAGCTTCTTGTAGCAGCAAACACAAATCTACACAGATTACTTGCTTGGTCATCCAAAAGCATCTGCAGTGACAATAATGGAGAAACTTCCCCCAGATTTTGGAGCGAACAAGCATATGTCTCTGGGAAATCCTTATACTGTTCACATTGGACACCCTTCACAACAGCTCATGTATGTTGTTTGTACATACAAGGCAGTTATACCCATTCTCATAGCCTATCAAGAATGGCACCAAACTGCAATGATAGGACCGTTTCTAGCTGCACAGAAATTAATCATCCATTCTTTGTCACATTAATTACTAACCTTATTACATCAGTGATGTTTTCTAGGTTGCAATGTGTGTTCAAGTTGGTAATCCTACCCTACAGCCAGCAAAACTCCTCAGGATATCCTGGGATTAGCACATTACACCTATGAAAGGATGATCACCAGCTGCTCAGCCACTCCCAGAATCTCTGTGACTGACCATCTGAGCACAAAAATGGAAGGAACCTTGTTATTCCTGAACGACACCACTTGGTGAGTAACATCATTTCTGGCAATCCAGTGTACATTTTCTGTGGAAACAGGAACCAGCAGAATGCACGCTCATAGCCACTGATTTATTCCAATCTCCATGGAAACAATCATTGCATAGGTGAAAAAAAGGGTAATGATTGCAAAGTAATGACTTACTGGAAGCTTTCCTCTGCCTTAATTTTCCTTTTGTGGTCCTTACTGTTATGAAAAAAAAGAGACCATATATGGTGATGTCTCGAATCCTTGACATGACTAAGGTCAGAGTCATAAATCATGGAATGAAGTTCCCAAGAGCTCAGGCAGCCCAGCACCAGACCCCCAAGAGAAATCTGAGATGCAAAGTGTGGGTTTGCATTCTGTAAAGGAAGGCGGGACAAAGACCCATCCATCTTGCACAGATAGGCTTGTTACCTCCAGCTTATAACCCATCCCAGACTCCCATGACAAGAAAAATCAGTGCACCTTTGGGGGATTGACAGTCACTTGCATGCCTGGTGAGGCAGCCCCACAGTAGCAAGTGTCTTGGCAGAGGGAAGAGACCTCCATATGGTAATGCCAAGGCACATATAACACTTTCTGAATCTCCTCATCCTCGTCAGGTTTCTCCCCAGAGCAAACCAGCTTTTTTGCCCTTCCTTTACTTTTTGTCTCTTACAGGTGTGCAACAGTCTCACGATATTACTCCTACACAACTGCCTCACCTTCTATGACATGATCTCCAAAGCAATGTTATTGCTTCAACACAAAAGCGAACCATCCAGTGAAAATCAGATGAGGATTTTCTCACAGTTTGCATGTGACCTGACTTTCATTCATTTCTCCTTTTTCCGCTGAAGACCTTCACAGTGACTGTCACACCCCTCTCAGATGAGGAGACAAATTACTCAGATTTGCAAATCCCCAACAAAGCGGACAACAGTGAGACAAGTCTCAAAGTCCAAGCATTTATTAACTACCCACAACGTACTAATTGAACACACGATAATTGGCTAAGTATATAGCAAGTTGTGGCAAGCAATACAATATGCCATGCATTTCTTAATGGAAAAACAAAAAGAGGGAGATAAAAGGAATAGGGAAATACAGATCACTGTCTGGGTTTCTGCACCTATCCCTCCACTGACAGTTCCAGGAGGCAGACGTCTTCACATCAGTGCACTCTCCAGCCACCCCCACCCCTCCTGCCCTTGATTTATACACACTTTCCTTGGGTCCATCCCCTGGGTCAACCTACATACATACATACATATCCCATGTACAGGGAGGGGTGTTTCATGGGATGATGTAATTAGCATGATCATGTTAGCTTTCATTAGCATATTGAAGGGTGTTAACTTTAATATGTGTTCTGTGGATAATGAAACAAAGGCCATTCACCAGGCAGATGGTCCTTGAAATTTATCCAGGTTCACCAGAGCAGAGCCATCCTGTCTCCACAGGGCTCCCTCCTCCAGATGCATCCTGTGTTATTCAGTCAGCTTTATCAGCTTCAACCTCCACACCATCCACTCCGTGACTAATAGTTTTGTCTTGCAAGGGTTTGAGGTATTCCTTAGATCAGTCTTAACTTTCAGTTTCTTAGGCTGTTTTTCTTAGTTTCTTGCAGGCCTGGTTTTCTGTCTCACAGCCACCTTCTGCATTTGCTTTCACCCACTCCCTTTCCTCTCCAAGGTCACTAGCATCTTTGGCTCACATACGTTTTTGCAAGAAAAATCCACATGAGCACCTGTTTTTTTTGTCATCAACCACTGTTCAGGATTGCTGGTTATTGTCTCATCTCATCTTGCCTTCTACTGTTTTGCCAATTATCAGGCCTAGCATAAAGGACACAGCCAGCATAAAGATGAACCAATAACCAAATTGTATTTGATACAAAAGGATCGGTACATGGGTGAGCACTGGGGGTACAAACAAGTCAGTCAGATTATACATAATTGACATCAACTCCACTGACCCCAAACAACAACACCACACAACCAATAATGGGTGGAATAAATGGTGAAATGCAGCCTCCCATAGAAAGGACAAAAGACAACCAAGTCAACAAACCAAATACATAAGACCAAGGAAGCCACACACTGAATCTCTACACAGCCCACATTTTACAAAAGCCAGACCTGACTGGAGCCCAGTTCCAGGGAAGCAGGAGGTCCTTCCCCAACAGCAAACTCTACACAGTACATTCCCCCCCCCCCCCCCCCAGACAGACACTGCCCCTCCTGCAAGTGGTCCCAGCTTTTATCCCCAAGTGGGACACCTGACCCTTGTTTCCTTAATGCAGACCCCCGGGGCTCATTTACCCAATGGCTCTCCCTGCCAGGCCGGCCGCACCCTGGAGGGAAGCCTAAAGGCAAACTTAGCCCCCCTTTGTGAAGGGCTGTGGGAATCACCCATATGTCAACCTTAATTTGGGGCTTGGGGCCAAGGACAGCTGGCAGGATGGTGAGGGGTCTTCAGCCTAGTAGTCATGAGACCTTGTGACCACGTAGACATAGTAGTACATAGAGGCTGGTTAAACCCTGAAAAGGTGAATACATGGTTTGTGTCCTTAATCGTTTACCTGACCTTGACTTAAAAAAGTTCATCCCAGAAAGTATCCTTCCTGGAGCACCGCTTGCCCATTTGCTCCTTTGCCTTCAGGGCAAGGAATTATGAACGTCTCTGGTGTGGTTCATGTGATTTCAGGCACAAGTGCTCCTCACTGTGGTGGCTATTTAAGACCATCAGTCCTTCAAAGTGCTCCACTACCTACTCCTGCCACATAGTCTGTGGTGAGACATTCCCTCCTGGCTAGTTCATGCACTTGCCTCCTCAAGGGCAAAGACCT
Organism: Athene noctua; assembly: GCF_965140245.1. Classification (NCBI taxonomy): domain Eukaryota; kingdom Metazoa; phylum Chordata; class Aves; order Strigiformes; family Strigidae; genus Athene; species Athene noctua. The sequence continues at coordinate 42,733,661 of NC_134077.1, forward strand.
TTTGTGCTGAAGTTGACTACCTGAGGGTATTCAGGTGGCCGTTTCATCTCCCCATAACAATCATATGAATAAGTCTCCTTTCTGCTCAGGCAATCTAAAGTGAACAAAACTCTCTGCTAATAATTACCTGGCTATAAATACATGGCAGGAAATAATTGAGCCATTTACATGAGGAACTTGAAATTACTTTGGAGCCTCAGACTAGCAAAATGAAAAGTCCTAACATTTCTACTGCTTTCTAACTGTTCCGTACCAGAAAATCAGACCTAGTCCCTTTTCAATGAGATTTAGGGACTCGGGGCAGGAAGATATCTAGTGTTCCCAGTGGTGGTAAAACTCTGGAAGCTGCAATTTTTTTACTGTACTGCAGTAATGCCTAGAAGCCCAAGAGTTAAATAGTGGCATATATTTCCACCTCCCTTCTTGCCCCCAGCATAGTGCTTTATGTACAATGTGGATCCTTCCCTAGAGAGCTCACATTCGGATTAGGAGTTATCAGACAGAAATGAGACAATACTGGTGTTAAACATTTGCTAAGGGAGGAAATAAAAGCAAGTGCAACAATAAATTTGCATATCAGAAATATGATTTTTCAGGGGAAAGTTGTATTTTATCCTCTGGTTAAAAATCTATTCTCTACCTCCAGAATGGAAAGCTAGGTCAAAGGTGACAAAAGTAGTTTTGAGTATACAATCATAATTAAATGCTGAAATATTGATTTTTTTTCCTTCATTTTAGTAGACTGGAAGGCACACCTGTCTCACTCCAGCTGTCATAAAAGCAAACCAGGAAACAGAAAAATTCAAAGTGCAATAGGTGAATGGGCACAAATCCAGGAATTGCCAACAGCATTGTGGTCATAAAAACAATGACCTAACAAATACTTCACACACCTTTCAGGTTGTTCCTGTCAATCTTTCTGTGACTGTCTCTTCTGTTTAAGGTCAAACAACTGTTCTCCCTTCTCTAGAAGACACACAGGGTTATAAAGAAGAACCTCATCCAGTAAAAGGTTTATTTTGTAGCTCAGTTGGATTGTTAAAAATGCTCTGCCATGAAAATCAGCTTCAGAAACAGGGATCTCGCAATATCCAAATCCATGCTAATGTAAGATCAAAATTAAGTAGGTTACAGAAAGTTGGAGAAAGTTAAGAAAAATGAAAATGCAGCTACCCAGACACAAAGGCATTGAGCAATTGCCCAGCCAAAGCAGCTTGCTTTTATAATATAAATGTATCAGAAAAACTGAGAATTTAATAAATTCCTGTTAGTAGACTTCAGGTTAGCGGCTACACCTCTGCATTACGCTGCAATGAAGTTAAAGTAGATTGGGAAGAATTTGCAGGATGACAGTCTCTGTAGGGCATGTTGATAGTTCCTACTTAAGGTATAAATGACAAGTGAACTGTGATAGTAACAAGGTTTAAACAGCATATGGAAATTTATCTCCAAATCACATGTCACATCAGAGGTTTGTCAAGTCACCCCGCTCTCAAAAGAAAAATCTATGAAAACTCAATCTGCATAGCACTGACAACGTCAGAGTTTTGCTTTCTCTTTTACCCTGACTGAACACAGATAATGGAAGATTCTCAAGTGAAGGATTCACATGACCCTCAATCTGCACTGCCTTCAAAGCTGTGTTCAAATCTCACTTTTCTGTTGTGACTGTCCATCACAGAAGAGCTTAGACATTGTGAGGAGTTGACTGCACAAGTAGCTAGATGAGTGCTACCTCATTTGCTTTTCATAGAGCCTGTAGGGTAATTTTACTCAGGTCCACAGAGTAGGAATCAGTATGCTATCTCCTTTCGGCAGGTGTGCACTGCTTGTGGTGGGGAACTGCCAGTCCTCTTCAAAGGGCAGAAGCATGGAAGGTACTGTGCTCCAGACACAGGGTGATGCCTGCCTTTCAAGCAAAGGGGAAGGGTATGCATGTCCGACTCCTGCAAGGATCCAGAAACACTTCCCTCACGAAGGTCATCTTTGTGGCATCCTTAGTATTGCCAGCTACTCAGATCCCCCTCCAACACAACAAAAGATGTCATGAAACCATTGTCCTCGCTGTCAGTTTGAAAGTGGGGGAAAACACAAATCACAGTCCTCAGCTTAGTTTCTAAAATGGCTATGCCTCCTCATGACTCTGCCAAAGCATGTATAATACTTCCAGTTGCAAATTCAGCTGTGATATGCAAGTAGCCGCAACTCAGCCTGACTGATTGGTTACAGAATTTGCTTCACTTCCACTTATCATCCCAAGCCACAAAAACAAGCACACTTTCCTTTTTACAGTTTCAGTTTCTTCTCCATTTTCACCCCAGCTTCAAATTTTCCTCAAGTATAAAGAGAACAGAAAGAAAATTAACATCCATAACTAACATAAGAAATATCTGTCTTTATGTATTGAGTTATCAACTCATTTTTCTGCTAAGACTTCTGTGAACTGCACAGCTCTTTACAAGTAAGACTAGAACAATGTTTTTACAACAGCTGCCACTTTTCTACCTGCTGGAAACACATTAATGCAAGCAGAGGGCAAGAGTTATAATTACAGTCTGTGGGTAATTTTAATCTTCTATTCCTATGCTTTCAAAGCACATAATTTCTATTTATCAGAACTTCAGAATGATTGCTTCAGATCTTTGAATTATGATTTTCCAAACAGAACAAAAGGCATTTTGTTTCTCCTTACCTTTCCCCTCCCACTGCTGTGAGAGCCATCATTCCTCCTACATTTTGAAGGGCATCCCTTCAAAACAGCTGAAAATGGATGCTTGGATTCAGGATACAAGTGGAGAAGAGCAGCTGTTTGGCTTGACTCTGTTTTACAGGCAGCTACATAAGACAACAGACTTTGAATGAGGGCAGATTAGTGAGGTAGCAGTCTTCCATCCCATCCTTCCTGAGGAAACTTCAAAAACACACCCCCAACCTGCACAGGTTACAATGAAATTATGTGGACTGGCAGTACTGGTCTGACCCAGTTCCCACCAAACTGAGGCAAGGATGAACTTGCAGCATGATGCAGCAGCATATGGACAAACCTGAGGGAACAGAAGAATGGGGGACACCCTGGTTTGGTCCTTCACATTGGTTAATCCAGCCTACCTTTTGGCTAGGCTAGTTAACCTTGAACAGATTGCTGTACTAACACACCTGCATAACATGTCTGGACCTGAGATAATGTTGATGCTTCTTCATTGCATAGGGTAAGAAAACTACAAAATACTTCCAGTGGGACCTGAAAACACAGAAATGTCTCCCAAGAGGAAAAGCACAGTTTACAGAAGAAAGCCTTAGCTTGATAAAATTTTCCATGAAGAGACATAGGCATCTTAATTAGGCACTGGTCTGGTAAAGAAAGGTAGGATGAAGTAGATAAAAGACAGATGGAAGGCACACAGTTGCGATATGTAGTCCTCATTAAGCTGACACCAAATATCTCTTATGTAATCACTGCTTTCCTGCAGATTCCACAAAAAAATTGCACTTTCAAAATAGATGGAGTGTGCACACACATGTATGCAACCTCTTCATCTGGCTACACATGAGGCCTAATTTTAGCCCAAGAGTGTGCTGATAAAAAGACTCATTCAGGTATACCTGAGTCAGAAATGGTGACATGTTTTGCATAATACAGAAGCATCATGGGACTAAAGACTCAACAGGTACCCATGAGCAGAGAGACTGGATGCTGAAACCGTGGGTGGAGGAGAGGCTGGATAGGGGTATCATCAATCCAAGTTAACATGACAAGAACTCATTTTAAGGTCCTCATGGTGCTAATTGCAACTGCTACTTCTGAGATATGTATTCTTGAGTGCACAGAGCAGCTGGTAACATTAGCATGAACAACAGCTCACAGTTCATGCTTGATGGCCTAAATGGCTGTGTTGTTGCCAGTTACCAACCAGAGACCAGCTGCAAACCACTTTAACCTCCACCTCCAAAGGCAACTGCAGATCACTGGCCTACTCAGTGTTCTTTCGCTGAAGCATGCTGCAATGGTTATTGCCCTTGTAGGAAGCAACAGCAGAAGTGCCTTTCAGCTCGTGCTGTGGTGAATACAGCTGCATTTGTCCTCCTTTTTGTCTACCCTACCATTACTTATTGTCTGGTACTTGCTTCTTTAACACACTGGAGTGCTTCTAAGATTGTAAAGCATAGTCCCCTTTTGTAAAACACTGTGTTGTTTCCCCTCAGATAGCATCTGCTTTAGATTTTTTTTTCAGAAAATACACAAATTGTTTGGAAAATTACTTGTGATTTGGGTATAACATCAGGAGTGGGCAGGAGACCTCCCTTCCTTCTCTATCTTTTTCCAGTTTTAGATGTAAAGGGCATTTTGCTGTAGGAGAAATTTCAGAAAAATCCTCTCTGTTCCTGATCAAACCTGTCTTCTCAACCGCCACACTCCTTCCTTCACTGATGGCTCACATATTTCTGAAAAGGCATGACTGAATGTGTTGATATTACCAAGCCACTCAAAAGACTATAGAATTTTTGCACCTCTATTTCTGTCTCAGGGTTACGACTGTGAGACATTCTTCAGGATTTTATGCCTAATAAAATGTTGCTGTCTCTCACCAGATTCTGTCACTTTAAATTACTTGGGAAGACTACAGAATGTGTCTTTTCTTTCCTTAAAGAAGTCGCTAAAAATCACTTAGTTCATGTTTAAAATAAGATGTCTCCTGCTCACCCTTCCTCCCACAGCCAGCAGAAAAAAGAATCTCCACACATCCTTCCAAAACTCACATGTTGCTGAATTACTCTTGTTTCTGATCCTTGGGGTCTCACTCTTGCATGATCATGAGCAACACCCCTGTAAGCAGCTGGCATTCAGGTAAAATGTGGTCCTGGGGATCAGCCCTGCCTGGGATGCCCCTGCATGATTCTGCTCCCAGCAAGGAAGTCCAGGAAGTTGTCCTGGGAGAGCTGCTGGTGTTCAGCAAGCATGCATGAGTCAGACACATGGCTCAGGTCAGGCTGCCAAGCAGAATAAGGAGAGTGAGATGGAAGAAGTTGTTTGGCCCTCTGCTCTGCTCTCCAGCAAAGCCAATCATACTCACCACATACCATGGACAAAATCCACTGCTAGCCACTCTGTCACTGTTGGTGGAGTGATAAGGTGGAGTGGTAAAGTATTGGTCCATCTGACTGGCTCTCCTGCTGCTGCATCTATACCCCTCTGCCTAATGTCACAGGCATGCAGCTGTGCACGAAACAGCTGCCACTTGCTGGCACTCTTCCTGCTGCATTACATGAGTGGGCAGCTCTGCCTCCATTGCCGCTTTTCCTTCCTAAAATGGCACAGTCTTTCCAGTAACCAAAAAAGCTACAGCCCAGCCTGCACTATTTGCCTGCTCCATTTTTTTAGGAGGTCACTGCCATGCTTTCCTTTATCCTGTTCCTGTCATGTGTGCCCTTGAAATGCCATGTATGTCAGCATCAGTTTTCACCCTGTTAGCACTTGTAGCCAGCACTGCATTTCCCAACAAGTTCATTTTCCACTTACGTTTGCAAACTACAGTATACAACATGCCCCGAAATCTCAGCATCAGAAACAGTTGAGCCTCTGAGTTCACTGGTGAAATTTCTCCCTCAAGACCCAAACATGTCCTGAGATATGTCATTGAGATAATCTCCTGGAAAGGATAGCAGCCAACAATTAATACATTTGAAAAACTGTTAACAGGAGGGCTATGCAGCCATCACCATGCATGCACACCTGGATCTCAGAAATGAAGGAGCTAGACCATCTCTCTCATTATCCAGTAAATCTTTCTGCTTGTAACTTTGAAACCTGAAATGGGGTTAAGTAAGAGAGGTGTGCAGGAAGGAGGAAGCAGAAGCACATCATCCAAGTAAACCATGCCTTGAAAGGAAGATACAAGTAACTGAAATATGATGAAAAGGGACTTGATGCCATGAATGGCATGGCCTGCAGATGGTGGGGTGCAGAGACGACTAACAATTGGGTGGGCTTGGGTAGGTGGATCCTACAGTAGCTGAGATTAGAAATGAACAAGGAATTTAGTGGGAGAGACCAAAAAGAAAGACTGGATTTTAAAAGTCTATAGAAGAAGAAGAAAAAATACTTTGGAAAAATAAATATGATGGTAAAAGAAAACTGATCATACATGAGAAAACAAGCTAGTATTTCAGCTAACATCATCAGACTTAGGGTCTTATAGCATTAAATTAAATTAAACTAAGCTAAATTAAATTAAAGCAATGCTTTGTGTGGCAGGCAGGGCTAATCTGAACAGGTCAAACTCTCAGCACAAGAAAAATACACCATACTTAATGGAAGAAGGACAATTCACCATTATCATTCATAACTCCTGCATTTCTACTCTTCAGGTCTCATATACATTCACACTTTGCTGTCTATAGATCCAGCAAAATTTTGTGGTCAAGCTGTGTGTCAATCCTGACACTCCAAAAGGTGTTGAAAATGTTTTTTTGTGTAAGTACAAGCTCAGCCAGGCTGGGATTTCTTTTTTTTTTCACTCTTTTTCCTGATCCACAAATGACGGTCTTCTTCCCAGCTGCTATCTACATGTAACATGACTTGTCTTCTTTGCTTATGGGTTAACATCAAATGGAAAAATAAAATTGAACTGGAAACTACTTGTTGCTAACAATTTTGATTTACTTAAATCCATGACATTGGTCTTAGGAAGAAGTCAAGAGGCGGTCCCACTATTACAGGACTAGCTTGGGAATGTTGTGGTGTGCTTTCATAATACACAAAGTAACACAGCCACAAGAAGACCAAGTCTCATGGCAGAATAATATTGCAAATTATTGGCAATTTTCTTCATATATCTAGTGAGTCAGGGTCCATTATCTCCTCAGGACACCTGTTTAATAACTGATTCAATTACAGTGCATAATGACAGCAAAACTATGAAGAGGCTTTCAACACATAACCTGTATTTCTCTCCCTACAAATTAAACTAACTACTTTTTGTCCTGCTCTGCTTGGATACAAAGGATAACTGATAATCATCCTCTTCAAAACAATCCTTTTATACTTCTGAAGATTTACCAAGTCCTGTTTAACCACTGTTTTTTCTAGATCAGACTCAAGTACTTCAGCCTTTCTTGAGAGCTCATGTTTTCTTTTATCATTCTTCTCTTGGACCTTTCCAATTTGTCTGTATCTTTTTAAAGCCTGATATACAACTTCAAAAGTTACTGTAATACAGCCTTACCAACCTTAAAAACAGAAGAATTGTCTCTTCTGTCTCACAGACTAAGCTCCAAGTAATAAATTCAAGAATGTAATTTGGCCTTTTCACAACAATATCTTCTAATGAACTCAGTCTGAGGCCCTGATATCTCCTCATACTTTTCCACAGTGCTTTTGTGTGACCTCATCATAGTTGTGCATTTGATTTTTCTTTCATTACTGGATTTAATCTTTCTGATTCAGACCCCTTTTCCAGTTCATTAAGAACAACTTGATGCATATGAAAAAGAAATAAAGACATTGACATAACATAATTGGGTTTTGTTACCAAAACGGGAATCTGTTCTTGAAAAAGGAACAAGTTCCTTACTTAAGTTAGGGAAGGAAACACAAGAATAAAATTGAAATAGTTAACTTATTTTTTAATAAAGCAGGTAAACGTGTTTCCAGCTTCCTTTTCTACCACATCTTATCCCAGAGAAAGTTCAAATTTTTGTTTCAAAACCAAAAAACTTTTCAAAACCGCCAGTCTGAGGAAGGAAAACAGGCATGGAAAAATCTCACAACTAGGTCCTCATTGTTCTCCCACCAGTAAAACAACGTTACAAAGAAATTAAAACAGGTGCTCATAGAGGAAAACTCTGACCAGTCTTACTACCACATGATGGCCTGCTCTCACAGCACCAAATAGCAAGATTTCACATAAGTGGTGAGAGGCATACCTCATCCTGCTAAATTTAGACCTGTTGGAGAACGGCTTGCAGAGAGCAAGGCCATGGGTCTCTGCAGGAGCTGATTGCAGCCATCTGAGGTAAACAAAGGAAAAAACCCAGGGTACAGTTATGCTAACAAAGGACTGTTATGTTAACAAAGAGAGAAACTGAGGTACACAATGGCCTTGAGTGTGATGGTAAAAACAACCTTGGGAAAGAAGGCAGGCCAGAAGAGGGAAGATGTTGTGACATACCTGAGATGCCACAAGGGGCTGGGATATTATAATGTAGCCTTTTACATGTATCCAATAGATTTGTGAGTAGTATGCATGATTATTGTAGAGTGTTTATATAAGGTGTGATTTCTTTCAATAAAGTTGAAGCTTGCTCTATCATTCACATTGAATCGGCTGCTTGCTTCCTCCGGCCTCCGCATGGACCAATATACAAGAAAACAGGGATGTTAAGTACAGCAAATGAAATATCACCTGGATCTATGGCATTTTGGGAGGGTGGGAGTGTCTTTTCCCTATAGGCATCATTTGTAGGTACAGCAGCCTGAGTCTAAGTGACTTTTTAAAAATAAATGAACCACTTAAGACTAACACCCAACATGGAAAACTTCACACAGATTTTTTAGCAGAGTTCAGTTCAATAAAGAACTGGTTTCTAGAATGGAAAATGTTGGTTAGTAATAACAGTAATAAACAGTGTTATTGGTTCTATGGGAGGACTATACTTCCGACCACTCACAGAAAGCAGAAAATACCTTGAAAAAGCTGAAGATGACCAGGGAGGTCCAACTCATTCAGTGCTGGGAGGGGACTTTCCTATTTGTGACTCTAATATGTGAATATGGATCATACCTGGAGGCAATTCCTCATCCGTGTAAATGGTTTCATTGTCTGGGATATGATCATCTGCATAAGATTTATTTATACTAGTGCTGGAGAAGCGAAACTGTGACAGTAGCAGCACTGGAACTTCTGTAATGCTACAGCTGAGCTCCAGCCTTGAGAGAAAGATAAAGAGAGAAAAGTCAGGTTAGACATTGACACTTGCCAGCTGGGGAACTGCAGCATGGAGATCAGTGATCTCCTCCAGGCTATTCCATGGACTAGTGAAAGAACATACCTGATTCCCAGCTCATGAGTTCTGACTTGCCTAGCAGCAGCAAATGATGTGCGTTTCAATATTGATTGAGAAGGGACAGTACACATCAAAAATCAGCACCTTTTCCTTTCAGGAAATGCATGGTAGCTCTTCATCTTGTGCAAATCAGAACAGCTCTCCAGGGAAAATGGCTTCAGTCTGTGTCAACTAAGGATCTGACACTATATTTCTTCTAGATCACTAATTTCATTGCATCATAGTCCATTTTTTTCTGTCATTCTGCAGTGTCATGAGATTGTTGTCTCAGCAGCTGAAATCACGTTTAACTAAAGCTCCCTTTCCTTAATACTGAAGTCATAAATTGACCCCAAGTCTTATAAAATCAAGGTGGTGTTACAGTACAGCATGGGAAGAAACTTTCCTGCTAACTCATTGTAAAACCTATGCAGTTCAGAATATGTTGCCTCTTTTAAAAATTTCAGCATAAATCTCATTCTCTTTTCATATGTTTTTCCAACGATTCCCAGCAGCCTGAAAGATCTTTTGCTGAATCAACAAAAGTTTGTGCAACATGTGACAGCACAGCATATACTGTTTAATATCAAAACTCCATCTCCATTTACCAGGACACCAGTATTGCCAATACAGGACAAGTAAATAACTTCAGTACAAATTAACCTGTATTCTGCATACTTGCTTTCTTTGCATATTCTAAACAAACATTAATTGACAGGAACATGAAAGGAGTCAGCCAGATCTATGTGAAAACTGAAGAACATACAGTGGGAGTTCAGTGTGAATGGTAAGTGTTTGTTCTACATTTCCAGTTTAGAGAATAAATAGGAACAGGAACACGTGGTATCCCACACGTGACCACTCCAAATTAACCCATACACATCAGATCTAATCTTTAATATCAAATACCTGCAATGAGCACGTTATAATTCAAAAAGCATTTCAGAAACATGCTAAGTAACCATAAAGTAAAACTTAAATAAAAGATTGCATATTATAAACAATCAAATAAAAAAGCAGCACATTGCTAAAAATTGCTTGCCCAGTTTTCTTTCTTCACCCTTTCCTCTCTGAGAAGGCCTGACACATTTTGCTGTAGCAATTTGCCATTTTCAGAAAATATCTATAAATATTGAAGATGACGAAAACCTCAGAGAAATATTTGGTTTAGAAACTAGTTCACATTCCCTCAATTTTAGAGACTAAATTTCTGCATAAAGGGACAAGCATAAATGCAGATATTGCCAGGAACTCACTTTAGTGCCTGCTCAGGGAATAAGAGATGAGTTATACCTTCATCAAGCTTTGCTGAAAGAGGTTGATTTTTCAGCTTTTGTGCTGACTGGAAGTCTGAAATGATATTGTGGTGGTGCCGGGGCTAAACTGATGTCCTGTGCCTATGTGATGACTCTTCCCTAAGTAGATGTTTATATAGCCGTAGTGATACAGCTTCTACACGGGTTCTGGCTCAGAGCATGGAACAAGTAGCCATCTCTCTGCTTCAAAATACCATGTAGACTAACCTTCAAAAATGAACCAATGACAAATTTTTTAAATTTTATTTTAATCAACAAAAATATTTTATAAGAATGCATTTCAGGCATAATTGGATCCCCAGTAAAAAAAATCACATCGTACCATCATGTGTCTGGGGACTGTTTCAGGAGGTAAATAATCTCTTAGGATTTGGTTTTCTTCATTTTGGAAGGACGACCTACAGATCTACAGGTTTACTAACTGTGATTCGTCCTTGTCACTTAACAAGCCTGTTAATGCTGTACAAACATCTTTTCTGGCACCTTCTTATGCACATAGCAGGAGTGCCCTCAGAGGACACACGGGCTGTCTAAAAGACCCCTAACCATACCCCTGAACACTCAGGAGAAGCCATACACCTGCAGTACAATGATTGTATAAGCGTGTTAGAAATTAAGAAATGCCACATGTCCTATCACTTGCTACTTGGACGAACTGACTGACACCCACCTCGGTACAACCTCCTTTCAGGTAGCTGTAGAGGGCAATAAGGTCTCCCCTCAGCCTCCTCTTCTCCAGACTAAACAATCCGAGTTCCCCAGCCATTCCTCATGGGTCTTGTTCGGTGGATCCTTCACCAGCTTTGTTGCCCTTCTTTGGACATGCTCCAGAACCTCAGTGTCTTTTTTGTAGTGAGGCACCCAAAACTGAACACAGTATTTGAGGTGTGGCCTCACCAGTGCTGAGTACAGAGGGATGACAAATTCCCTAGTCCCACTGGCTACACTATTTCTGATACAAACCAGGATGCTATTGGTCTTCTTGGCCACTTGGGACCACTGCTATTCAGCGAGCTATCAACTAACACCCCCAAAATCAGACCCCTTCTTTTCTCTTCCAGGCTAAACAAACTCATCTTCTCCCAACAGATAACATGTTCTCTGCCAATCATTCCAACCTAATTTGTAGTTTCTGCTGGACTTACCCCAGTTTCTCAATATTTCACTTGCACCAAAAAGCCCAAAATTTTACACAATATTCCAGCATGAGGCTTCAAATCTGCTGAGCAGAGGGGAATAATTACTTTCCCCTATTTGCTTACTACACTTTCCATGATGTAGACCAATATGTGATTATCCTTAATTGCTACAAGGACACACTGCTACTCATGTTCAGCTTGCTATACACCATCAGGTTGCTTTTTGCAAAGGTGTTGCCTATCCAGTTGGCCCCCAGCCTGTGTTGTTGTTTGTACTTATTCCATCCCATAGGCAGGACTTCACATTCCCATTTGCTGAACTTCTTGAGGTCCTGTCAGCTCATTTCTCCAGATTACAAGTTCTCTGAATGGCAACCCTGCCCTCCAGTGTATCAGTGATGTGCTATCATCCCCAATTTGTCACCCACAAAACACTTAAATTGCACTTCATCCCATCATCCACATCATTGATGAAAACGCCCACGCTGGTACTGACTCGGGAGAACACGACTCTCTGGAATGATTAATCTATAGGCTCCCATAAGTGCATCTGCAAAGGGACCCATAGAGTCATTCCTCTTCACCTCCACCAGGACAGGCAGACAGAAGATATAAAGACACTGATCTTGTTGTCAGCTGTCTTCAGATGAGTAAAGGGAATCAGCAGACTTAATTTAACAAGATATGACAAACTGTTTGAATACTGAGAACCAAAGTCTGTTAGTGACAGTATTCAGCTTTGGTATTACATTAGTTCATAAGGCTATCTCACCTCAAATTACATGCATTTATCCTATGCTGATTCACACTGTTCTGTATGTCTATTTAAGAATAGGTTGTGGTGTCACATGAATCTTGTATAGTTAATCACTGTGAGAGCAGGTAAGGTGCAAAAGAATACATTCAAATGATATGTTGCTTCATTTTCAGTAGGACAGATATGGTTTGTGTTTCTGCTGTGCCCTGAAAGAGTAAGGTAAGGTCAACATGCAAAAGTTTTATCTGGCACTCCACAGACATTTTAAGTGTACTTTAGTGTGTGTGTTTTCTCTGCTGAAATATTCATTACTTGGGCAATGTGCTTGTGATAGCTTAGCAAAATAGGTGGAAAAGGTGCTGTTAGTATATTTGGGTTTTCTGGACTTTTTAATGACTTAGCATTTACTGACATTAGAACTGTGCCACTGCCTTTGGTGGTTGCTTTATCAAAAATTGTAACATTGGGGAAAAAAAGTCAGATTCATCATTTCACAGAGAGACCACTGTAATCTGACTATGACAAAGAGATGCCCCAGACACCTGCTTCAGTGATGGATTTGCTTTGGATGCCTGGTGATAAACAACCACTTAGACTTTGGTCTCCCAGGGACGGAATAGTAACCCTGTGGCAGCATTTTTGCTAATGTGTTCCACAATAAGCAGCCTATATGATCACAGACTTATCACTTGAGCACTCCGTGCCCCTGTTCCACACAGTATCCTGTGCAGCATAGCCCAGAAGGCAGAGAGCTGCCCAGTGTGGCACTTGTGAAAACAAACAACTGTTGAGGGCAGCCAAATCCAACAGAAAGTGTCTAGGGAATTCTCCTCCCCACTTTTCCTTTTTTCTTACTGCTGCCATTTGTAGCTCCATCCAGTAGCAAGGCTGAGAGTGCAGCCCCATTAGGCAGACACATACACAGTGCACACATGGGTGGCCACATGGAGAGCAATACCAAGCACAGTACCAGGTCTGGTACTCCTCTCCAGATGGTGGGGACTGACATTCACTAGCAGACCTACCCACATCCTCATTATCATAGTTCACAGCCAAACTCACATTCACAGGTTCCTCAAACCCTGGATGAGACCTTAAAATCATTCAGAGTCCAAGGGGTTCTTATCCAGTCATCACAGCCAACATGTGTCTCTCCCAGAGCAGGTCTCCAGCCTGGAGTTTACTACCAGATTGCTCACGCACACAGAACTGAAGTTCCCTAGGGAAGGTAGCACACACACTGGTCTCTCCCAGCTGCTGACACTTCAGACACATGGCTCCCTACGACCTGCAGCCCCTTCTCCATTTTCTGGCACTTAGGCCCACACAAACTCACGCTGAATAGAGAATGAAATGGTAGAAGAAAACAGGAAAGGGCAGTTTAGTACCAAGACAGGACAGGCTGCAGTGACCAGGTGCAGGACTCAGCCACACAAGGACAGTGGCCAACAACTTGTTATACACTGTGGCCAGCTTCTTTTACCCTTCTCTACTCACCCATTCCCCATACTTGTTCCTTCAGGATCTACCATAATCCCCAGTCTACTCCTGCCTTTGGCCTTTCCCTTGAACATCCAATGAAAAGTAACATGCACTCCCACAGTCACATTGAAAAATCTCATCCTAAATTCTACATAATCCTACAACACTCAAAAAATCCCACACCTTCTTTCCCTTAAGGTCCATGGTAACCTCATTTCTTCCCTTCCTATCTCTCCAGGCTGACCTTCTCCAAGGCTTTGAGAGGTTCCTGCCTACCAACTAGTGTGTAAACTGCTCTCTGGATTTCAGTAGTGTATCTGTTACCTCCTGCTTGTTTAGGGTGTGCATGTCTAGGTGTGCTTGATTCCTTTTCCCATTTCTTATTCTTGATTTTATGCTGAATAGCCATTAACGGGACATATTCACAGACTGGATGCCCTTATATACCCTTCCACATATTCTTACACAGCCATTTTTTACATGACACTGCAATAGCTCAGGTTATGTAAGGGGTTAAAAAAGAAACAAACAAACAAAAAAACCACAGACAAGAAACACTTCACAGATGTCTACACACAGCAACATGCAATGGCTTCTACATGTCTTTCCAGGGCTGCAACATTTTGCTGGAGCATGCAGACAATATTTAAGGAAAGCAATATAGAAAATGCTTCCAGACATCAACAACAGGGTATTAGTAGAGATTATCTCATTCTTATGAACCTTTTATCTAACTCAAGACACCACAGGATCTGTAACCATAAAACCATGAACAGTCTCAAAGCATATACCCTGCTCAGTCAGCCCTTTGGTTATACCTGCAGCTTGGTTGGCTGTGGGAAGCAGGGCTCAACATTCAGTGAGGTTCAGAGAAATTCAAGGACAAGGACAAGCACATGTCCGAATGCAAGGTCAGCACGTCCCCTGTCTCAGCAAGCACCTCCAGTAGGACTGAAAAGGCATGTCTCTCAGCTCTTATGTGATCCTTATGGAGCTGTGGTGGAGTGGGCCACAGGTGTTCATGCTTTGATGTCCCATCACAGCACAAATGTGCAACTGGAGACAGTGATGAGCAGAGGCCCAGGTAGTCCAAGTATATTTCAGTGAAGGTAGGTTTGAGACACACACTGACCAGAAAGCCCACTGTTTTGAAGAGATACTGACATGTGCCTCTGCAAAAGGAGGCTAAGTGCTTCAAGGGAAAGTGAGAAGCCACTCAATGAATGACAGAAAAATTAAGAGCTAGAAACAGCTCTTGCTGATTTGTGAAACAAATTTTTTATCAGAATTTTTACCCAAAGTGCTCGATCTATCATAATGAAGATTATGATAAAGTAAAAAATTGTTGATACCAACTTTGATGCTGAATTAGAAAAAAATAACTGAATTAGAAAAAATAACAAGAAAACCTGAGAGCTTTCACAGCTTCTTCTTCACTACAGCTATTTGTTTCAAAAAATTATTTTCATACAAGCATCATTAAATATTCTTCCTGGCAACTAGTAAAAATCTCTGATATTTAGAGATGCTCTACTAACAGATTCCAGCACTCTTTTCAAAAGAAACACATAACAGTCACTGAACCTGATCTAAGTCTGCATTATTTCTTCACTCCTTGTCAGTGTTATTGACTACCTCTGCCCGAAGATAAAGGAAATGTAACACTGCATTTCTGAAAAAAAGTATTGAAAGGACAGACATTTCTTTCACTTCTAACAGCATTTTAGCCATTCTGAAAAAGTAGCATGATAATACACCATCACATCTTCCAGGAAAATATAAAAAACATAAAAGCAAGCACAAACTCCTCAGAGGAGACATTGCAGCAACTTCCTGGGATGATGTGACTTTTTATCCCAGAGTAAAGTATACACATTTCACAAGGAAGCTGGGAGCACAAAACATCTGTAACTGAAGACAGATCTCCTTGAAAATTGCACTGCAGAAGTTAAAACTCCCATGGTAAATTCAGCTCTATATTATCTTGTCCAAATGAGTTGGAATGGTAGTGATTCTTATGAAGCATGCTGTTGACACAAGCTGCTTAACACTCAAGGCTTCGTCCTGCATGGCACATCCATATTTGTGCTGTTCACAGAGGAAATAAAGGAAGTGCAAAAAGTGTTCATTGAATTAAAGACTCACAGAGTAAAAATCATGATGCTTTTCTCCAGGGGTCTCTGTGCAGTGGCAGCTAACATCAACAGGCTTGTACTGTCTATTGTTAAACATGCAACTCTGTGAAGCTTTGCAGTCTTTTGGAGAGGTGAATGAATGTGATGTGAAAATGGTTTAAGAGGAAAACTGCTGTTTTTCCAGTCTTGACAATTTCCAGGCAACAGAACCCACAGAAAAATCATCTACAGCACCAGGACAGCCCAAATTTCCCTGTTGGGATGAAGGTGAGCGGTAATCAGTGGCTATTTTGCTCTTTAAACTACAGTTTGTGCCAAACTGAAGATTTTCAGAAAAGCCAAGGAGAAATGGAAGAGAAGGGGTCAGAAAACCAGTGAGAATCTCACAGAGGGGAGGGACTGTGTTGTCTGAGCATCTCTGGCTATTTGCATATCTCTAGGATTATACAAACCTTCACTACAGCAGTCATTCCACTGTGGAAAGTATAATCACCATGGCACGCACAGGTCATTGCTTGGTAAGATGGGAGATGCAGCTGCTACATATCCTCCCGGCCATGAAGGAGATCACCAGCCTAAAATGTGGACCAGCTCTAAAGCCAGCTGATGCAACTGTGCAGCAAAAAGGCTACGGCAGGCATATCTGGCAAAAGGTATGATTTGCCCATGGTTTGTTTTCTTAGGAAACATGGTTTGTTTTCTTAGCACTCCCTGTTACACCCAAGAATAGTAGTCCAAACATTGGTAAAACAATACAAACCAGGTAAGACAGCAAGGATGGCAGAAAACGGGCACACAGAGGGACAGTTCAGTCTCTTTGGAAAGTAAAGATTTTTGTGACAAAGCATGCTAGATATACCAAATACTATGGGCAGCATCCAAAAAGGTAGATGTCAGACTCCTCTGGCACTGCCCTGAGCTTTTGCAGTTAGTGCTGCTCCTATAAGCATTGTTTCCCTGTCAGTCTGGAAAAATACCTAGCAGTAGGATAGTAATAGACAAAATGGGAAGAAAACTCTCCATCTCTCACAATAAATCTGGATGCCTTCCAAATCCTACAGCCATGCTATAATCTGCCAAATGGCTGAAATTATCATCTTTGATCTTGACCCACGACCAATAGCCAGGAAATTAGTCTCCAAAGGCTGCCTAGAGACACACTCTTTCCTTAGATGGCAGAGATCACTTCTCTCCTGTTGCACTCTCTTACATACCTTTGTGTGCAATCCAAGAGATGGGCAGAGAACCACAGCGGGAAACATAAATTTTACCCTGACACACAGAAAGAGCCAAAGAGTTTGCTTCCCAGTCCCCATCATATTTAAGTAACACACACAATTGTGTGACAGAGCTTCTCTCACCTTTAGCTCATTTTCTGGGATTGGCAGCCTCTGCCCTGGCCATCCTACTGCCATAGCCAAGCAGACATACTGTCCTGATTGCAACAGGAGGAGCTGTGCTTCAGGAAGCACAGTGCATTCAGCACAGACTGAAAAGACAACCATCAAATACAGACAGACTGTCTGTCTCCATCAGGAACTCAGCCACTGATTCTTCAGCAGTACAAACCACACAGATTTAGGGAGGCTTGTTCACATCCACTTCTTCATTCATTTTCTTAATTTAACCTCACACAGCTGTCCTTCACTAGGAGAAGGAGGTGAACACAATGGACAGTGAAGAGTTTGCATCTGGTTTTACTGTCCAAGTTTGTGAGAGTTATGCTTCTTTCCAACAAAGTAGGTGGAAGGGAAAAAGAGGAAGGAGCTTGATGGCGAAGGTGGGGATGGTGAAATGAAGAGAAGAGGAAGGGAGGATTCCAGTGAGGTGGCTTATTCAGCACTTAAAAGCTAGGTAGAGTCCTTCTAGCAATATGATTTAAAGTATCATTTATTAAAAAGCAGCATATCTGAGTACTTACTATGTAATAATTTGACCCTCTGTTGTGGCCATTCACATTTTCAGATTAAAAAAAAAAAATATTTCTAAACTTGAAACTAATACCAGCCATGAACAATCCTAATCCACCTGCTGAAACTACGCTGAAGCAAGGCGAGTTGTGTTGGATCCCATCCTGCATTCTAAATCTGCTCAGCTACCAAAAATGTGTGCTTAGAGGTATAAGCCATATACTCAGCAGCAGACACAGACTGGCAGTAGAAAAGCATTCTGTCAGCTCAGCAAGGGAAGGCAATATCCATTAGCCCTTGCCCTCTGACTGAAGTGAGAACAGGTACCAGCCTTCTCTTTTTTCACCTTTGTGATCCCTTGGGTCCTCAGGAGATGAGTCATCCTGCCGGTAGAAAAGAGCCCCACAGTCAGGCTGGAAGATCCAAAGCAAACTCACTACCTTGATGACCATCCCTGGTGTCCTTAAACACTACCAGGGGAAAGCTGGAGCATGAGCACAGCTTCAAGCTGCTGTAGTAAAGGATCTTTTATGAGAAAGCAAAAATTGCCACAAAGATCATGGCCTTCAATATTCAGCTGAGCCTGTCATTTGATGGAGGATAGCTGAGGTTCCTGACAAATGCACATTTAGTTCAGTCATGAGTAACTTGGCATTGGTGAATACAAAATGCTCCACCTCCTGAAAATTAATTGTTAGATGTAAGACACGGAGGAGGAGGAGAATGAGGAGCAATTCTAAACACTTCAGAAACATGTGTAGGCCCATCACTGTAGGATAATATTTCTAGGTCATCAGAATTAGGTTTCATCCTTCAGAGGTCTGCATACCCATGCCAGATCCTTTCAAGAGCAAATGACACACATCCTCCTGGCATTCTGACAGACCTGGATTCAACATTCAGTGCTCACTGGATTTCATGTTAGATGTTCATGTCCTGTATGAATGTGGCATTCATTATAAGGACAAGCAGTATGAGGCATGTCATTCACTCACCACAACAGGCTCCTCAGAGTGACTGGCAGACATCTCATTGAGAAAAATATGCCGGAGAGATGCAGTTGTTTTTCCTGCCTTTCAGGGCTTGCAAAACATTGTTATGCAGTTATTCAGCAGAATGAGAGAGGCCATGGTGTAGCTATTCAGTTAGAATGATGGCTACCTCCTTAGAACATTTGCTCTAAAAAACTAACTTTCCCAACTTTCACCCCTGAGACATTAATTATATATAATTATATATAAAAGAACAGTGGCTCTATTTGTCCCCTATGTGTAGTTGATGGTATTTCTTCTGTCTTGTCTCCTTAGCAGCAAAGGCAGAGAGAAGGAGGAAGCATAAGCAAAATTCTCCCATGGCACCTGGTGATCCCAACAGCTGGAAGACAGTAAAGAACATGTTTCAGCAGAACAACAGCAGTTTGAGTTCTGCCCTGCAGCACAGTCACTGGGAAGGTGGGAAGAAGATGGTGTCACTCTTATGGATCTAAATGCAGCATTTGTCCTTGCAGAAAAACTCTGCTATTGGGTGGAGGAGACCTATCCAGCAATTTTCCTGTATGTTGCTGAAACAAATATAAGATGGTCACTGGTGGTGAGAAATGTGTTATGAACTGCAGAATGACATATGCAAACACAGTGGCTTGTGAGTAATTATTCCCAGGAGATTCTGCAAAAAATCCTCTGAGTGCAGCTGAGAACTCATAATATTTCTTCCTGGGGACAAAGGCATGTGCCCCCTTCCCCACTCTCACCAACACACACACAAAGGCATCACACTAACAGTGCCTTTTCCATTTGAATGAGAGCTGAGACTGTTTACTGTTGTGCATCATTCAACATCTTGCTTATTAGCAAACATACTCTCTCCAATTTATCTTTTTGTTTTGCAATAATGTACACAGCTTCCAGCCCCTTCTTTTTGTCACTTCTAAGCAAACAATAGCTTTTGCAGACAGGAAAATAATAACAGCAGTTAAGTGCTTACTTTTAATTATACAGAGGCTATTTTCCTACTTAATGTAAAAGTATGAGCCATTGTTCTCAAAATCTGCTTGAAATTCCCCAAATACCTTAATTATAGTGCAACACATTCATACCAGGAACAGTCATTACTTCTCAGAGGCACTTTTGAAAGCTAATCCTTTAGCCCATGTCTCTTACGAGCAAAGGAAAATGACTACTGTTTTCTTGCACTTGCCTTAAATTACATATGATGAGAAATCATATGGAAGCCTTTACCAGCCCTTTTTCACAGAAGTTGCCTGGATTCTAGGATTTATGCTCTGTTTGCCATCAACAGAGGAGAACTTTATCAAACAATCACTCTTCAAGATGCAGCAGGATCCATAAGGAGAGATTTAAAAGAGAGCACACAGATCCCACTGTACTGTGTCCATACTATCTAGAGAAGGCAAAAGATACAAGACTGGACAATCTGGCCAAGATCAATCAGGCAACTTGACCCTGGATGCAGCAAATCCTCATTTTATGTATAAAGTTGATTTCAGCATCCCTCCTGCCGAAATCTAAAAATTGAGTTAATTTTACGAGGAATGCTGCTAGCCTAGAGAGGTCATTGTGCTTGCTCTGTTACATTTAATTGCCGGCATGATCTGAGTTAGGCAGGGTACAACCAGACAATCCTTTATGGATAGCATGGGGCCATGCAGCAGCCACACCATGATCACCAACAGCTCTTTCAGCTTACTGGTAATGAACATGGCAGAAGGTCAATGCACTCTCTCCCTCTCTGTCTCTGTTTCAGATTTTAATGCTCCTTCCCTTTGCAAGGAGTTAAGTAACAGGGCTTTGCTCTACTGTTTGGCATAACGTGACACATGTGACAGCGACATTTGCTCTGCACACAGCAGAAAGTGCTCAGGGCTCTGGAGTTGCAGAAATAAGCAAGCAGAGCTGAGCAGGACTCTTTCCTGATGATGTTACAGCAGGCTAAAAGCAGTCCCTGTATTCTCCACATCTGTGGAGGAATTGATGGTGAAGCAAACTACACACACAGAGCATTTTCAAGAGCTGTGCATATCCATGCTCAAATGAGCCTTAACAATCTCTCCGGTACAACAGATTAACTGGCTGTAGGCAGCATGTGATTTCTGAAAATTCATAACCCCATCCAATTAAAAAGAGCACTTCTGTAGGAACTCTCCAAAGGCAGGGCTCCTCAGTGAAGCTGATTTCCAGCCTCCTAGCCTGGCCGTTTCTTCCAGGGACCTATTAACAAGCACAGGAGGATTCATTCTGCGATTGCAGAAAGCAGATTTTGTCATTCTCTTCGGAGCTGTTGAAGTGCAAGCTGTGCTGAGTCTTCTAAAGGAGTCACCCAGACATATCACTGAAGTTTGTTTGGGGAGGTGTTGAACAGCAGCAGACAGTAGAAGTGTGAGGTCAGGGCATCTTTATTAGACCAGGCCACTGCGACTTGCAGAAAACAGACTCTACAACTCGAATAGAGTTATAAAGCAGGTATGTTTACTCCGGCGCCAGGGTGCAAGGGGATTTCTCCACAAAGCTTGCACACCCACTGCATATTTTACCAGAAACTGATAGAGTGTGGATATCCATATTCATTGGGTTACATAACACAAACACACATATGCAGGAGTAAGGCTGGGTTAGTTCTAGAGTCTGGTGTCAGCAGTTTGTGTTCTCTTTGCACCTGCGCATTGCCTCCTGGTGGGTGTCTTTGGGGGTCTTTGGGAGGAAGGCTTACAGTCCTCCTCACCTTGTACTTTTCCTTGGAGCATGTGCAGATTCTCTTGGCCAATTTCTTGAACAAGAAGAGTGTTTTCCAGCTGGTTTATTCACTCCATCTTAGATAAGAGAACCAATAGAACTTCTACCATCCGTACATGGATATCTTTACTCATTACCAAGATTCCAACTAGTTAGAGCACACCTGTTCCCCAAGGACAAAAACATAATATTTTGCTGAACACTGCAGTTCTTGGCAGATTTTGACAGTGAACTGCTTTGTTTTGATGAACACAGTAGTCCTGGGTAAAATTCCACAGAACAGTCTGGGCAAGAAGGACTCTTAGCAATATTCAAAATACTATAAGTAATGCTCTAAGTTACTATAAGTCAGTAAATAAGTTGCTAAGCAGTTGGCTATAAGTAAATAACTAAATAAGTTTTGAAACAAGTAATCATTTTTCTGTATCAACTGTCAACTCTCAAAATACTGCCTCTACTTTCGTGATACGAAACAGTGGATCTATGCCTTAATTGCAAAACAAGTACTGTTTTAGGTAGAAGGTTTTGTGCAAATAAACTGTTAAGGTGTACTCACTAAATTTGCATTTGAGTGGAAATCCAAAAGTTTGGCCAATTTATATGACGGGATCCAGGCCACATGATACAGATGTTATAATCAGACAAAGCCAATTTTTATAAAAATATATAATTTTATTTGGGTTCAGTCAATTTAGGGTGGGAAGCAATAGGCAAAGCAGAGCTGGGTGCATGGAGAGTCGCAACTCTGCCACACGCACGCCGAGTTCCAGAAAGCAGCTTTTTTTATACTCTTGTGTCATCGTCTTTAACCAATCTCCTCCCGTCAGATAGCTGTCCTGCTCTTTTCCATTGGGTCATTTGGGTTGCTGGGGTGCATGTCCTCCTCCTATGGGGTCTTTTGAAAGTCTCGAAGCCTTGGTCTCCTGGCGCGCTTTTCTCCTATTGGATCTTTTAAAAGCCTCATGATCTCATCCTTTTGGCGGGCTTTTCTTCAAACAGCAGTTACATGTCAGCTCTAGGTGGGGTTTCTGAGACACGGTTACAGTGTTCCAATCCGAATGGCACACTTTACATTTAATTGCTTAATATTTACAGATCATTCAAGTGTACCTACCCGCCTTGCCCAGCCTAGCAAATTAGTTACAATAGTTTATTACAGCATCCGCCTTGCTTAACTTAGCAAATTAGTTACCATAGTTTATTACAGTCCTCCCTCCTTTTTTTTTTTTTTAATACCCTAATTTGCTAGTTAAGCTAAAAAATAGCTTCTCTAGCAGCCCCTAAAAAGGTGGTATCTTCTAATTCAGTCTCTAGTCGGTGTTCTTCTTGTTGGGTTAAATCAGTGTATTGTTGCCTTAACATTATGAGTTGGACAGCTTCAATCCTGTTCTTAACAAGGTTAATTAATTTGTTCAAGATACAAAGTCCAAAAGTGAGAATTAATAACAAAATAATCAGGGATCCAATTAAGGTTGTTTTTATCTCCTAAAGGACTGAAAACTTCATTCAAAATTATCATTTATCCGTATATTGCAATACCAGGATCCCGTATCATTTCTCCATACACAGGTTCGATTATAAAAGCTATTTCCATATAATTTAGCATATTCAGTTTCATTTTTATCTGACAGAAATCCCTTGAACCCTTTGCTACGTCCCTGTTCATTAAGCCATAACCATATATAAATACCTCTATCTTTGTTGATCGATTTATGTGTAAGTGTCCACTGGCATTTACCCTCCTCTACATCAATTCCTCCTTTCTGAGTTCAGTTCACACAAAATCTGCCCTGATTTGGAAACTGGATTGGCCATGTTCCGTTTTCTTCCCAGGTAGTGTTGTTAATATCACTGTAATTACTCACAATCTGCGATGGAGTAAGGGGTACAGAGACCCACAGCCAGCTGAACAGTCCTACAGTCCTCCACAGACCCAACAGTGGCTTAGATTGAAAGTTCTGCTTATTGTCTTGGCTAAAAAAGCAAATTTATTATCTTCAAGGGGAACATATGGAGAACTTCAACTTTCTGTATCCATTACAAGGCTGATACATATAATTAGGAGAAAAAGGAAACCACTATAGTGAGGTCCGGTATGGCACATTTTTCTGTTTGTCCCTAGACCCATTGGGTTGCTGCCAACGGTCGGGTGTTTATCTTCTTAACAGCAAAAATGGAGGCCAACCCGGTCTTGCCCTCACTTAGAATTTATTTTTAGTTGTCTTCTCCTTTTTGTTACTCTTATTCAATTTCTTATTCAACTATATACAACGGCTTATACACTTATTTATAAAGCAGACACCACAACTTATTATAACAAACATTCAGGATTTTACAAAACTTCACAACAAATACCTTAAATTTTCTTGTTACCAATATAGAGTCCTTCTAATTATTCAGTTAGTCTTAATGAGTCCATCCCTTTGTTGATTCCCCTGCATTTGAAGCTTTAGGTCTCCCGGCGTTGATTCAATCTTCCACTGAGGCTTTTCTGTAACAGGTCCTTTTACCCTGGAAACTTGAGTCCACCCTCTCTCAGCAGTTCTTACAGCAGTTTTTGTGGTTAATAGTACTAGGAATGGTCCTTCTTATCTATGAGATAAGCTTTCCTCCTTCCAGGTTTTAATCATTACTTCACCTCCAGGTTGTATTTTGTGTACTGAAAATCCTAAAGGAGTTGTCTGGGCTAATATGATCCGAATTAAATGCTCTTATAATTCCAAATAGTGGTATAATTTGTTCCAGTATTATTTTAGTTACTGACTGAGCAGTCGCTCTGGTGGTAGGAAAGGCTTCTACCCAGTGAGTAAATTGATCTACCATTACCAGCAAATATTTATGTCTCCCAGCTTTTGGTGGTTCTGTGAAATCTATCTGGACCCTCTCAAAAGTTTGATAAACTGTTTTCCTTCCACCAGATGCTGTCTGTCTCATAGTTCTTTTATTAATCTTTTGACATGTTAAACAACCGTATGTAGTTTGTTTTGCAATTTCATGTATTCCAATGCAGCCAAAATATCTCAAGAAATGATCACTCAAAGCCTTAGTGCCCCAAGGACTTCATTTTCTACAATTTGTAATTTAGATTTTGGAACCTTTACTCCTTTTTTTTTTTTTTTTTTTTACAAAGTTCAGCAGTTCTATAGTCCCCATCCTGACATCATTCTCAGTTTGTCCAGATATTAATAAATAATCCACGTATTGTAAAAGCTTTATTTTTGAGGATGGCTTGAATGTCTGTAGTACCTTTTCCTTTTTTTTTTTTTTTAATGCCTGCCCAAAAAGGTTAGTCGATTCTGTAAACCCTTGGGAAAGCACTGTCCGTCTGAGTTGTTGCTTTCTATTATTAGATGGATCTTCACTTTCAAATGCAATATAGTCTCTGTTCCCCTTGTCCAGGGTGAGCAGGACCAAAATGCATCCTTTAAGTCAATTACACTGTACCAAATATAGTTAGGGGTAGTTGGTTAAGCAGCATATAGGGGTTTGCTACCACAGGGAAACGAGCCACAGTTTGCTGATTTACAGCCCTTAAATCTTGCACCAATCTGTAAGATCTGTCTGATTTTAAAACCGGTAATATAGGTGTATTATGTGGAGATATACAAGGTTCCAATGTGCCTTTACTTAATAATTCGTCTATAATTGGTTTCGGCCCCTCTCGACCCTTTAGGGGAATGGGGTATTGTTTTATCTGAACTGGTGTCTCCGGATCAATTATATTAATTTTAATAGGCTTTATTTTAAGCTTTCCAATCTCTCCTTTTGTATACCAGACTTTAGGATTTATCTGTTGCTCGTCTTTTCCCATTAATGTGTTGTTTGTTTGTTTTATTTTTCTTGTACTATTATTTTTTTTTTTTAATTTCAGCTTCTGGTAGCAATAATAAATCCCCTCGGAATATTTTTTACAGTTGATTTTTTTTCCGCACCCCTATTTGCTAAAAACCCAAACTCTTCTCTCTGGGGCTTCATTTTATTTTTATCAAGCACTCCTTTGACGTCTTTGTCCCCAGAAAATAGAGCTCCCGACTCCGTTATTCGTCTTTAAACATCCTTTTATCCTGCTCCTGTTTTCTACAGTTCTGCTGTAAATGTCCCTTCTTTCCACAATAATAGCATGCTAATTCGTTTCCTCTAATTACTGCCCCTTTCTTTTCACCACCCAAAGCTGCAGGTAAATCCATTAGAATGAGATCTCAGAGATTTCTCTGACTGCTGCAAATATTTTCCCCTTTGCTTTCTGCTTTTACACTTTCTGTGTTTCTTTTAATATCTCCTGCAGACTCCGGTCTTGCCAATTGTATGCTTTTTCTAACTTTTTCCTGATGGCACCTCACGAATTGGCTACGAATTGAGTGCGTTGGGGTTTTGTTGTTGTTGTTGTTGTTGGTTTGGTTTGGTTTGGGTTTGTTTGTTTGTTTGTTTTTAATAAAGCCTCTCCCACGGGGCGTGTCGGGTCTACCCCCGAATACATTCGTAAATTCTTTCTTAATCTTTCCAGCCAATCAGTGGGTGGTCCATCTCTCCCTTGATGTTTGCTAAAGACTATATTAATGTTTTGCCCCCGAGGAACTGCTTCTCTAATGCTGGCCACTGTTAAATTACTAAGGTCCCTCATATTCTGTCGGCCCTGTTCTTGATGACCCTAATTAGGGCGGACACTGGGCCATTTCTCATCTGCTGGTGGCCCTGCTTGATTTTGCATTTCCCACAAACGCATTCCGGCTGGTCTCATAATTTGCCTTTCCTTGGTCGTAAATAAAATGCTTAAAATGGACTGTACTTCTTCCCAGGTGTAAGTACTGGGACCTAAAAATTGATCTAACCTCTCAGCTACTCCGAGAGGATCATCTAAAGGAGTCCCCATTTATTATTATTATTATTTTTATTTTTTTTTTTAACTTCGTACATCGGAGGTGTTTAACGGGACTGCCACAAATCCGATGCCTCCTTGATTGCCTCCGAGGGGTACCTCCCGTAAGGGATAAAGAAGCTCCCTCAGTTATGGCAGTTTTACTTCTTGTACATGCAGCCGGAGGTGGAAGGGGAACCGCCGGGGCTGTTAAAGCCGCTGGGGCAGTTAAAGCAGCCGGAGTTGTTAAGGCCGCCTGGGCCGGGCCGTCAAAGCTGCCAGGGCCGGATAATTAAAGTATGGAGGCGGCCAGTTATCTAGTGGTTCCCATTTATCATCTTTTTCTATCCCTTCCTTGTTCTTATCCCCTTTTTCTTCAGATTTTTCATCCTTTTTTAGTGTAAGTGTTGAAGCTGGATAAGGACGTGAAGTCCTGATCCACAATTTTGCATAATCGCTTTCTTCTCGACTAAAAGGTTTTCTTGAGTAAACATATGTACTGAAAGCCTGGCAAATCCAGTCTTCAAAAGATCCAAAAGTAGGCCAGAAGACAGGTGGGTTTAAAGGTTTCTTCGGCCATTCAACCATAAAATATTGGACTAATTTTAATTTAATTTTTTCCTTTTCTAGGACCACTTTTATTCCAATTTCTAATCATTATGCCTAATGGACTATCTGGTGGTATATCCAGTAATTTACTTTTCTTTTTTTTTTTTTTTTTTTTTCTTCTTTTCCTGGTCCCGGGTTTTTGATTCCTTTTGACCCATCTAGGGGTTTTACTGTGGCAACTCCTACAGCCCCTGTAGGGGGTTGGATCCAGGGAGTTGGGCCTCTTACCCATCCATGTATCCTTTGGGAATTTTCTAAGGCAATTCCTCTCGCCTTGGGAGTTTTCTATGGCAATTCTCGCCTTGAGAATTTTCTACGGCAATTCCTCTCGCCCTTGGTTACCGGTGAGAGTGTCTTGCGGGGGGCTGAACCCTTTACCCACCCACGTACCCCTAGAACCCGTGCTCCCACCCACGAGTCCTATAGGATCCGCTTCGGTCCTTCACCGGCCAAATCCCTCGCGGGAGTTTGGAACTGCGGTTAGAAGACCTCCACACTCGATTCGGAACTCAAATCCTGGATCCAAAACTACTTTTGTTTCCAGAATGAGGTTCCGTCTCAATCACACTCTCACACACAAGCAACCGAATCCCACCCAACCGAATGGTATGCCTTATACTCACGACTCCGTCATCTGCGTTCGGATCTTTGTGCACCAGAATTACGGGTATTTAATACTGCAGTCTTTCCTTTGGAGCTCCAATTCCTTTGACTATTGCTTCTCTTTTGTCCATTGATCTCTGGAGACTGATCCAGACTGCTACTTTCGAGCCACAATCTGTGGGGTGCCCCTTGAGAAGCCACAGTCCAGGAAAGCACACTGAGATCATGTCTGGGTCACCAAATTGTTATAATCAGACAAAGCCAATTTTTATAAAAATATATCATTTTATTTGGGTTCAATCAATTTAGGGTGGGAAGCAATAGGCAAAGCAGAGCTGGGTGCATGGAGAGCCACAACTCTGCCACACGCACACCGAGTTCCAGAAAGCAGCTTTTTTTATACTCTTGTGTCATCGTCTTTAACCAATCTCCTCCCGTCAGATAGTTGTCCTGCTCTTTTCCATTGGGTCATTTGGGTTGCTGGGGTGCATGTCCTCCTCCTATGGGGTCTTTTGAAAGTCTCGAAGCCTTGGTCTCCTGGCGCGCTTTTCTCCCATTGGATCTTTTAAAAGCCTCATGATCTCATCCTTTTGGCGGGCTTTTCTTCAAACAGCAGTTACATGTCAGCTCTAGGTGAGGTTTCTGAGACACGGTTACAGTGTTCCAATCAGAATGGCACACTTTGCATTTAATTGTTTAACATTTACAGATCATTCAAGTGTACCTACCCGCCTTGCCCAGCCTAGCAAATTAGTTACAATAGTTTATTACAGCATCCGCCTTGCTTAACTTAGCAAATTAGTTACCATAGTTTATTACACAGACATGGTCAGAAAACAGCACTACCTTGCCACTACCTTCTTGGATATCCAAGCCCACAAGTAGTCTCTGTGTCACTGTCACTATGACAAGCTCCCACAGCATGACAGAAAAGTGCTGCTCCTTTGTCAGGCTTGGCCACAGATGACTGTTATGATCTATTATTTCGGTGGTTGCTCATTGTTGACAGTACAAAACTCTGTCCTGTTCTGAAGTAGATGTATATCCAAGAAACACCTGGTGGAAATTGGTGTCCTACTGCAATACCAGCTTGTGGGGCAACTATGATCCCACTGCAACTGTCACAAGCACAGCGGTGACCAGGAAGGTGAGGGCATGTCACTGCTGACTACCTGCCTCACCCTCCCAGGGCCTGGGAACAATTATTCACTGACTTTTTTAGAAATATGTTCTAATGTAGTGGAAGACGTGATAATGACATGTTATCTCATCATTTCCTTTTCTATCTCTCGGGAAATTGTGTTCTTTCAACATTTTCTGATTGCAGACTTTCTCACCTTTAATTGCTCTTTTTTCCTCCTGTAGACTGTCCAGTTTGTTTCTGATTTCCTAAAAGGAGACCTCATCAGTGCTGAGTGCAGGACAATAATTGCTGTCTCCGCCTGCACACAGAGAACTGATCTGCTGTTAACAGCACTAAGGACTACACAGTTAACAGTTACAAGGGGGAATCAGGCCATGGGCTTTGCCACCAGCCTCATTCTCATCAGGTGTAAACCCACAGAGGTGGAATCAGAGGACAAACACATTGAACAGAAAAAGGGGAAGATATAGAGAATGGATGCAGTGCTCTGTGAAGTGAGAAAAAGGGAATGACAGCATTAAAATGGGGGACAGACAAGCCCGGTCCCAGAATAGGTGTGCCTGCCAGAATAGAGGGCAGTGAGAAGCTGTTTGCTTATTATACTGAAGATACAGAAAGGAAAAGACAGATTAAAACACATTCCACATTTTTAAGCAGTTCTCCATTGATCAAGATCTCAAACCTGCCTGCTTTGGTGGTTAGGGCTTGAAGTTTGGGAGCTTTTGTTTAACATTCTTCTCTGAAGCCACTGAATTAGACACCATATTACTGCCATCCCCAGTATCCCTATGGAAAGAGAATCATTCTGGTGGGACATATCTGGAATTCCATTTTGGTCACACTGCATTTGACAACACAAGGAGATGTAAGAAAGCCAGCAGTGTGCCCAGGTGGCCAAGAAGGCCAATGGCATCCTGGCTTGTGTCAGCAATAGCGTGGCCAGCAGGGACAGGGAAGGGATCTTACCCCTGGACTCGGCACTGGGGAGGCTGCACCTTGATTCCTGTGTTCAGTGTTGGGCCCCTCACTACAAAAAGGACATTGAATGACTCGAGCGTGTCCAGAGAAGGGTAAGGAAGCTGGTGCAGGGTCTGGAGCACAGGTCGTACAGGGAGCAGCTGAGGCAACTGGGGATGTTTAGTCTGGAGAAGAGGAGGCTGAGGGGAGACCTCATCGCCCTCTACAGCTACCTGAAAGGAGGGTGCAGAGAGCTGGGGATGAGTCTCTTTAGCCTAGTAGAAAGCGACAGGACAAGAGGGAATGGCCCCAAGTTGCATCAGGGAAGGTTTAGACTGGATATTAGGAAGCATTTCTTTCCGGAAGGGGTTGTTGGGCGTTGGAATGGGCTGCCCAGGGAGGTGGTGGAGTCCCCATCCCTGGAGGTGTTTAAGAGTTGAGTTGACATAGCGCTGAGGGATATGGTGTAGTTGGGAATGGTCAGTGTTAGGTTAAATGTTGGACTGGATGATCTTCAAGGTCTTTTCCAACCTAGACAATTCTGTGATTTTATGAAAGAGAAAACAAAAGGCCTGCCTGCATGGAGAGGTTCTTGGGGCGAAGCAGAATACAAACAAACTGATTCCACATAGAGAGGTAGAAGAGAGTTATCAGCAAAATGAAAAACTATGTCTTGCTTAAAGATAATTCTGTCTTTAGAACTGGATAGAGAGAGAGCTGAAAGTCCCATAACATTGAGGAAGAAGGATCAAAGAGGACTACAAGACAAAGAAAGTATCAGCTTGAGACACAGGCAGAGTATTTCGAAGAGGACAGAGACTCAGGTACCATCAGGCAACAGAAATCTTAGCGAAGGTGGCAAGTGCCAGGCACGGAGCACATCTGGATACCTAAGCACTTCTGCTCTCTGTGTCTACATGGAATATTAACATCTCTGAGACTCTGGACACTTAAGTGCTAAACTTAATTCCTTGCTCCCACAAACAAAAGACTGATAGTATCAAGAAGATCCAACCAATGTCATAAACCACTGTCAAAAAACATTTCCTTTCCTTGGGGATGTAATCTGTGAATAGCAAAGTTGAGGAGAATTTAACTGAGTCCTACCCGTGAATCTATTGTACTCTGTTTTGTGTGGGAGTCTCACAATCACGTCAGTTCCATTTTTAGGGTTTCTATATATCTTCTATATCTCATGCTGTTGCTCAATAATTGTCAGTGTGCAGTTTTGTCAGGAAATAATACTGTTTACTCTCTGAGAGACTTTGCATGTTCTTCTTCATATTTTATAAGCATCCATTCTGAATCACTAGTATCTAAGGGACAAAGGCAAAGGGAATAACATTGTTACTGATTTTATTATCAACTGAAATTAAATTGTGTTTGATTTTAATGTAAGTATAGAATTAAGGGATATTTTAGTAAAAATCATTTTACATTTAATCTAGCAACCGACTGCTGCTTTAAAATCCCCTGTACAGCCCTGTACCAAGGCTGAAGGGATTGGTCATAATTGTTTAGTAAGAACGGTTAGAACCTAGGTAACAAAACATGAGGTGATTTGTAATCTGATTTATAATACATGTATAGGACTAGAAGAATGCAAGTAGTTGTCAAGGCCCAGGATTAATGGGAACTGAGGGAAGTGAGCGTAACAGCTTGCAGGTACCTGCCAAGAAAACTGTGTCCTTAAGCAAAAGGTAATTCCGGCAGGGGAAGATCGCGACCACCGACTCATGGACCACCTACTCAACTTGCACCCCAGACCCATTTCTAGACATTTCTAAGCTCTACAGCGCAGAATCGGAAGTAGGAGGAGAATATGTTAATGATTTCTTGGAAGTTGTATGCTTATGTATGAAGACTTAATGAATATGTATGAGTAAGTTCTATATAAGATGTATGATTCTGGTGCCTGGCACGTGTTGTTGGTGAGAGCACTGCCCTACACGTCCGGCCGTCAATAAAGAAGTGTCTGCTTATCTGCATCAAATTGGTGTCGATAAGTTATTTTTATCCCGGATTTCGGTGACAGTTTCTGGCAACCCAGATGGGACCTCACTGAGAGAGATCGGAGGAGTCGGGGACCTGATCGGTTCCAGCCAGCACCGAGGATTTCTCGGGGACACCCATCGATCCCCGATCCATAAGGCTCTTCATGACGTCCCCTGGATTTTGGTAAGACACTTCTCTTTTGTATTGGGATAAGTGGGTTAGAGTCCCACTAGAAGGAGTGGGTTAGAGTCCCACCAGTACGAGTGGGTTAGAGTCCCACCCGTAGAAAGTGGGTTAGAGTCCCACACAGTGGGTTAGAGTCCCACTGTATAAGCCTGCCTGTCAGACGTGGTGAAAGCTGCACAGGGTTGGGCTAGAGGATCCTCGTATATTGGAAGCCTAGGCGTCTGCCCGTAAGACATAAGTGAAAGCTATTGCAGGGTTGGACAACAGCGTAGACAAGGGAACCTATATGCTATAGTGTTCTCAAAGGTAGTGCCTCTAACGAAAAGTTAGAAGTTTTTATGCCCTTTATTGTGGTATTGTTTATTTCCTTGATTGAGTATTGGGTGGTGATTAAGAACTGTGTTATACTCTGTGACATACCTTTATTTATGGTAATAATTGTGGAAAAGCGTGAGTGTGAGTGTGTTTGTAAGTGTGAGACGTGCAATTGAGCACGAAACGAGTGTGGAGTTCGGATCCGTGGTTCTGTTATCCCGCGAGGGGTGCAGCCGGAGAAGGACGAAGCAATAGACTTGAGCGAGTGATTGATTGTATATTGTGTTAACAAAGTAACTGAACCATGGCATCTAAGTTGACTCATTTGTTTAAAAGTAAAAGTATGTGTAATCTGGCTGCAAATGACAAAGTTCTAAAAACTTCTCAGTTAGGATGTTTGTTAGCACATCAGGGAGATTTGCATGATGATTTGCAAAAGAGTCAGATGATTGAATATTGTAATCACTGGTGGCCTCTGTATACTTTGGAAGATCAGGAAAATGGCTCGTGAATGGGACACTGAATTATAATACTATTTTGCAGTTAATGCTGTTTTGTAGAAGAGAAGGGAAATGAAGTGCCATATGTTGATTTTTTTTTTTTTTTTTTTATTTAAGACAAAGGAAGGATTGGCAGAAAGAATGTAAGTTGATTAGTAAGGATAATTTAGTAATGGCTATAATTTCTGATGATAAAAAGGTGAAAAAGTGTTGTTCAACATATGAACTTGGAAAGACTGTTTGAAGGAAAGAATTGCTTCTACTGAAAAGGATGAAGGGCCGGAATTAGATATATGCCCTCCGCAGAGAGAATGGCATCAGGGGCGAGAATATAGAAAACAGGTAGAGGAACCTGAGAGTAGTGGAATAGAAGATGTGGATGAAGGGCTGTCTGAGGCTGTAATTCATACCCCTGTATCTCGAAAGAACTTGGCAGCAGGTACAAACAATAGTTTCCCTGCGGCAGGGAGTTGGCAATGATGGGTCAGTGTATGTGAAAGTGCCTTTTTCAGTGATGGATTTGATGGCTTAGAAGCAGGCAGCAGGAGTGTATAGAGAAGATCCTGAGAGAACAGGCAGAGTAGTAGATAATATCATCAGAACACAGAATCCGGATTGGAGTGATTTACAGGTGATTTTAGCTAATGTGTTAGATGATACAGAAAAACAGACGGTATTAAAGGCTGGCAAAGCACAGACAGAAGTGACTGTATTGAGTAGGACAACAGGTGGAATATTAGAGCAGAATACTTCGTCTGGGGATCCGCAGTGGGGATCCAAATAATGTGGAACACAGAGAAAGACTGAGTTGGTATCAGAAATGGATTTTATATGGAGTTAAGCATGCCATGCTTAGGTTTCTGAACTGGTCTAAATTGTATGAGGTGAGACAAGATAAGAATGAATCTCCCTCAACATTTCTAGAAAGACTAAAAGAAGCTGACAGGAAAAAAAAAAAACAAACAAACTGATTTGAAAGTAGAAACTGAGGCAGCTCAGATATAATTGGCTTTGATTTTTATAGGACAATTGGTACCAGATATAAGAAAGAAACTGATTGATAAATTTTTGAAGTATAAAATCTTGGAGGAGTGTGAATCTAAATATAAAACTCTCATTCTACCAGTCAGAAAACCATCGGGTGAATATAAGTTAGTGCAAGACTTCAGAGCAGTGAATCAAATAGTTAAGGGTATATATCCTGTAGCAGAAAATCCTTACATGCTGTTAACAGCTTTAAAGGAAACTTATCAGTGGTTTACAGTGCTTGATTTAAAAGATGCTTTCTTTTGTATACCTTGGAGAAGGAAAACAGAAAATAGTTTGCTTTTGAATGGAAAAATCCACAAACAGGACGAAAGATGCAGCTGGCATGGATAAGACTACCCCAAGGATTTAAAAATAGCCCGATAATTTTTGGAAATCAGCTGGCAAAGGAGCTTGAAACACGGAAACAGGACAAACCAAAACCTGGACATTTGCTTTTACAACATGTGGATGACACACTGATTGCTACAGAAAAAAAGATTTACCTACATACAGGTAACAATAGATCTTTTTCATTTTCTGGCACTGAATGGGTACAAGGTAGCCAGGAAGAAAAAAAAAAAGAAAAAAAAAAAAAGATTATTGTCCTCTCAGGGATCAAATATTAAGCATCAAAATTAAATTTTACAATTATTACAAGCAGTTCAAAAACCAAATCAGGTAGCAATCATGCACTGTAAAGCACACCAAATTAGGAACACAAAAAATTGCTAGAAGTAATTTGGCGGACCGGACAGCAAAAGAACGAGTATTCCAAATAGCATTAATTCCCTCCAAAACAGTAACCCCTCATAGATGAGTAGTAGTTCCACCTTTGTTAATAAGAGAAATAATGTAGACCAAACATCAAGAAAGTCATTGGGGGGCAGAAGCTTTTGTCACTTTTTTACAAAAACAAGTTATATCTGTTAAAATAATAAACATGGCTAAATTAATAACTGCAAAATATGAAGTATGTTTAAAAAAAAAAAAATCCGGTAACTAGGAAAAGAGTTCAAATGGGTAAATTAAAATCTGGTACAGAGCCTGGGGATTATTGGCAAGTGGATTTTTCAGAACTACCTAGACAAAATGGGTACTGATAACATTCTGGTGGGGGTTGATACTTTTACAGGATGGCCAGAAGATTTTCCCTGTCACATCACACAAGCCAATGAAGTAGTAAAGTGGTTATTACGAGAAATAATTCCAAGTTTTGGAGTTCCTATTGGAATTTCGTCTGACAGAGGTCCATGCTTTGTTGAAAAAATAGTCCAAAATGTTAGCAAAATTCTGGGTATCACTTATGATTTGCATACTTCGTGGAGGCCACAATCAGTAGAAAAGTAGAAAGAATGAACCAAACTTTAAAAAGGCAAATAAGTAAAATCTGTCAAGAGACTAATTAAAAGTGGCCTTAAGCACTTCAATTAGCATTATTATGAATTAGAGTACAACCAAAGAGTGGAACCTCAGTCAGTCCTTATGAATTACTGTATGGAAAACCTTATGAGTCCCCAGAACCAAATCCAAACATGCATGTAAAAGGAAAACAGGATGTGTATAACTATTTACTTTCTTTAAGAAAAACACTGACTGCGATTAGGAGTGCAGTGGTGTAGAATATACCATTATCCCTGGAAACTCCAGTGCATGACTTTCAACCAGGAGATTATGTCTATGTGAAAACGTGAACTTCTGAACCTTTACAGGAGCTTTGGAAAGGACCTTTCCAGATACTGTTAACCACCTTCACAGCCATCAAGACTGCAGAATCAGATGCTTGGATACACTATACCCGAGTGAAGAAAGCACCTACTCCATGGAAAATTATAAGCTGTGACCCAAAGACTTTAAAACATGTTTAAAATTTCATCAGTTTGTGATTGTTCTCCTTATATTGGCTTAGAAGGTGACGCTGGTGGAATCATGGATTGATCTGGTGGCAAGGAACAGAAGGCAATTAGATACAAAACAATTAATCCAAATTCCCAAAGAAATGCCTGAGGAAAATTTGATGTTAGGATTGATTAAGAGATTCGCCAACTTACAAAATGTCACCTAGATCACAGCTTGTTTATCAATACCAACAGTAGTAGGTAAATCTACTCCTTGGGGAATCTAAACTATGAATTGGACCAATTTGGAACATGAAAAGAAGACTATTTATTGCAAACAAAGGTCAGTGATTCAATGGTATAAACAAGTAAAGATTATTAGGAAACAATGGAAATCACCGAAAAAAAAAATCAGACTGCAAAAAATACTGAATTATGACTTTGTAACAGGGTCCCAACCTAGTGCTTTGGCTCGAGTTCTCCTTCCAGGAGACCCAAACCCTAATCTAGGATGGTGTTCATATGATGAACAAATTAAAAACAATGTGAGCAGGAGCATCATGGAATGGCAATGTAACAAAACTGGGCAAAGTACCCAAAACCAGGCAAGGTGATACTCTGTATGGTCTATGTCCATATTCTTAGATTTCAGTACATGGCCAGAACCCCTTGGTGTTCTACTTGGGATGGTACCTGGATTAATAGAGTGTTTGCAATCCTTCCCTCGATAGTAGATAAAGGCACTACCCGACTAGAAAAGGAACATGTAGTACCATGGTAGAAATGTGAAAAGGTGTATGATTGCAGCAATGCAGACTTAATAATTCAAAGAATTCCGCATTTGGCAGCTGCTTTAAAGTTTGGTTGTTATTGTCGAGGTTTTCATAATAACCTCACCATGACTAGTATCTTTACACCCAGAAGAGGATACTTTTTAGTTGTAAGAAATCTACCATTCAGAGTCCAGGGCATTTAGTTTGGGCATTAAGTGATGGCACCTGGACAACCCACTTACCAGTAGATAGTAAGATGAAACAGATTACTTCAGGCCTGCCAACATTGTGTCCAATTTGGAAGAAATCACCATTCAAGAGATCCCTGGAAAACTTAAAATTACAACGAATCAAAAGGTCTGAAACAGATGATGACACTTGGAATGAACCATCAACAGGAGTAAAAATTGGCTAGACTTTAGAGTCTCTTCTGAACCCGATAGCGTCCTATAGGAATTGAGAATGGCTTTATCACATAACAGGACAAATAGAAAAATTGGCCAATGTTACCAAAAAAAGGGATTTAAAGAATTAAACATCCAATTACAGGTAACTTTCGGAATGACACTTCAAAACCGGATAGCATTAGACGTGCTTCTGTTAAAGGAGCATGGAGTATGTGGATATCACAAAGATAGATTGGATCATTGCTGCATTCATACCCTGAATGTTACACAGGATGTAGAACACAGTCTAGATCTGTTAGGCAAAATTGAAAAAGAAACAGAAACCACTCAAGAAGATATGTCAGAAGATTGGCTAAGAAAATTTTTAGTGGAATAAGATTGAATTTGAGCTCTTGGCTGAAATCCTTAATCAAAATTTTATTTTTGCTATTAATTGTCCTTTTGATGATTATGTTGGTGTATGCCTGTCTTAAAAGACAGTTTATTAATAAGCTTGCAATATATCATAAAATTATGAAAGAAATACCCACTATGCCACCAGACTACAGCCCGCCACCACCATCATCTGGCAAGACAAACTTTGGCCTCAAAGATGAAAATGAATAAAAGTGTGAAAGTATTGAAATAATTTTCAACACTTTCAAAGGGGGGAAATGTTACTGATTTTATTATCAACTGAAATTAAATTGTGTTTGATTTTAATGTAAGTATAGAATTAAGGGATATTTTAGTAAAAATCATTTTACATTTATTGTATTTTGAATCTAGCAACCGACTGCTACTTTAAAATTCCCTGTACAGCCCTGTACCAAGGCTGAAGGGATTGGTCATAATTGTTTAGTAAGAACGGTTAGAACCTAGGTAACAAAACATGAGGTGATTTGTAATCTGATTTATAATACATGTATAGGACTAGAAGAATGCAAGTAGTTGTCAAGGCCCAGGATTAATGGGAACTGAGGGAAGTGACCGTAACAGCTTGCAGGTACCTGCCAAGAAAACTGTGTCCTTAAGCAGAAGGTAATTCTGGCAGGGGGAGATCGCGACCACCGACTCATGGACCACCTACTCACATTACACCCCAGACCCATTTCTAGACATTTCTAAGCTCTACAGCACAGAATCGGAAGTAGGAGGAAAATATGTTAATGATTTTTTGGAAGTTGTATGCTTATGCATGAAGACTTAATGAGTATGTATGAGTAAGTTCTATATAAGCTGTATGATTCTGGTGCCTGGCACGTGTTGTTGGTGAGAGCACTGCCCTACACGTCCGGCCGTCAATAAAGAAGTGTCTGCTTATCTGCATCAAATTGGTGTCGATAAGTTATTTTTATCCCGGATTTCGGTGACAACATGAGGAAAAAATAAAGACAGTTGCTTGACATTACATTTAGTTAGCAGAAGGAATTACTCTTGACAGTTTAAGGCTCCATTCTTTATTTTGTGAACCTGTTAGAAGCTTTTTTTTCCAGGGCTGCTGAGAAAAATAGAAAAAGGTATTTTCAAACATATGCCCAACTTCCTTCAGTAACAGGGAATAGTTCAATGCCAAATGGAAACAAAAGAGCAGGTGTTGGAGAAGCAGTGTAATGACTTGAAAATATTTATGCACACTTAACCACACTAGGTAATAAACTAGCAAATATGAAGACTAGTGCAGAGTGAAGGGTGTGTGAGTAGAAGGACTGGACAGTTTCTGTGGCATTTTAGATAAGGCCTCTCACAGTTCTGCTTTTGAGAACATGGGCAAATAGGTAAAGATCTTTCTTTGCACACTAGGTGGAAGTGAAAACCTCCCAGAAGGTTGATACACCCAAACTTTATGGTGGGTGTCTGAGCCGTGGTCAATATCACATGCCAAACTGGTTGAGGAGAAGTAACACAACCGAATATCCTTGCGCAACTCTCATCTCCCTGATGTAAGAAAAAGCATGACTTACCTGTTACAGCATCTCTTTCACGTCACTAACTCTGACTGGGACTCAGTATTTCCGTTTCTTACATGCTTCACTAGCCGATGAGCTTCTCTTTAGTTACCACATTTAAGACTATATGTGGTCAGATGCTGTATCAGTATCTCCTGAATATCTCATGTTGCTTAACATTTTACACTTAACCTCATACGGAGCCCCTCAGACTACTTTGACTCAATATCTTTTCTGGAAAAGCCTCTCATCTTCACCCAAAGGCAACACAAGAAAGACACCATTTCTTTCACAGCTATGTTCCAACATGGTTCAAAACACATATATATACACCTCTCTTCTACCCTGAAATTCTTATCTGACTTCTATTAGTTCCCTGTATGCCTTTCTTTTCTACACCAAAAGCACCCTTCTGGTACTTAATGTCACTTATGAAGAAGGGGCAAATGAGTTCTCTTGAATGCTTTCCAAGTTTGACTGCACAGGTACTATCAGGAAACATGATCTGAATTAATGCTTAAAGTGGCGTTCCTTTTGGAAATCAGCACTCAGAGTGAAAGGCTTCCTTTTCTGGGGGAAGGAATTATTTTATAATGAAATAAGGTCACACTTTCTGAATGAGGATGAAAGGGCTCAAACCAGTGAATTTCTGATTAAGACTAAACTGTGATGCATGAATGTTTTACTTGTGTTTGTTTCCCAAGGACTCCTCAAATGTTTTCCCTAGGCCTCTTTGTCTGTCTAGACAGAAGTAAAACGCTCCCTGTATAAGTCACTGATAGCAGACTCAAATCCCTCAGTGGGCACTTGGGCAAACTAAGATGAGGGGAACTTGAACAAAAAGACACAGAGATACAATCTAGGGAGGATGACCTCGCCGACTTAGGAAGAAGACACCTGGACTTTACCTCACAGCACATGCTCTGGAAAGAGCGGACACCGTGAAGACCATGTACTTCTTCCCTTGACCACCAAAGACCCTCACTCTATTTTTACTACACATGCTTGAACTGTGGAAATTAATTCCAGGAACTCATCACCGTAAGACACCCCTTTCTAGGAAATCTAATGAATATGTATGATTTGTGTGGATGTAAACTGATGTCCCTTGCTAGTTCTTGGGAGCCCTTATGGTGGAGAATCTCCAGGGTGACCCAGTGCTGATAATAAAGAATACCTGATTAACAGTTATATTGCATTCTGTCTGCTAAGTGAATTTCTTCTATTCACCTGTAAAAAGTAACCCAGCAGAGTTCAGCCTTTCTAAAATTCATACCTACAGCTAATTCAAACAACGTTTCCAAACACTGCAACAAAGGAAAGGCCCTGCATTTCTGCATTTCAAGACAGTTTTTGTTTCTCTCTCCCCACCCTACCTGTGTCCCACACCATTATCTCCTTTCTGCAGTATTTCCAGTAGTTATGGACAAATACTGTATTCCTGTATTGAATTTTCAGCATCCCATTTCTAGTCTTCATTTCTCATATATCTCCAAAGACAAATTAGATCCACTTGCTCTGGAATCAACTGCATGTTCATATTTCAGCTGTTTCGTCCACTCTGATCTCCAAACTATTTTTCAGGGCTGAAGTCCCACACTTTGCAGCTCAGGCCACAGTTCCCTGTCCATACATGCTGTTGGAAGTATGGGAAAAGGAAAAAAGTGAAAAATCTGCAAAACACACATTTCCTTAACACAGGGTGCCCAGGCCAAACACAGGATGGGATGGAGGTTGAGTGATTTGTGTTGCCATGGCACCAAGGAGGAATAAGAAGCAGGGTGGAGGCTGCACGGTCCAGTTCTTCCACTTTTCTCAAGAAACATTTGACATAACTATGCAGATTTCTCTCCTGCTCTTCCCCTTCTCTCAAGCACTGTTTTGCAGTACTCTGTAGACCTTATCTCTCATCCTTCCTCTTTTCCCACAAAAACAGTGCACACCTTGCACCAAGGAAACTCAAGAAACAATGGCTTGAGCACAGTCCCACCCACTCACACATACATAGATAAATACATATTACCCCAAGTTTGTATCTAATTCAGAGGGATGATAATCCCATACCAAATCAGCAGGACAGATCAGTGGATTTGTGCTCCTCACCCACCCCACCCCCCCAGAAGGGACACCTTTCGGTAAGATTTGGGCCCTTGGCTGCTCCAATAATCCAGGAATTAAGTGTGTGTAATCGCAATCATTTTTTTGTGTGTAATGCTATATAGCCAACCTGCAGTTTGTGCATTTGTCATAGGCAATCTTAAAGAATCTGTAGATGTTGCATAAGAATAAACCATACTATCTGTGAACCCAACTGCTTCTTGTGAATGCAACCGGACCTACAGCATACGGGCTGTTTGTGCATCTGGGTCAGGCCTATAGTTACAGCCGTAATTGACATACCTATTAAGATAGGAGTCCAGCTGCCCCTAGCCCCTCTAACCTCTGAGGATGGGCTAGAAAGCTAGGGGATTTATCTCTTACCAAGTTAATTCATTACATTAAATGCAACATTAAACTGACGTCACAGACAGGATTGCCATGGATAAACTTCTTCAGGAACACAATTGTTCTCCATCCCAGGCAGGGATGGAATGGGCCCAGAAATTTTGGAAAGATGAGGATAAAGTAGTAGAATGAATAATACAGTGTAAGAGTCTACAAAAAGTAAAAATTGGGAAAGGTAAAGAAGTGATTTGTGCAGTCTCAAGGGGCTTGTTTATCATGCACGCAACAGGAAATCAAACAGCCACTCCCCCCCAGACAGATTGCAAATGTAGAGTATGAAGCTATGGAATCAGAAAATAAGGTACTTAAAGCATCAATGGCTTTTGAAAGGGAGACACTGTGGGAAATGGAAAAATAAATATATGAACTTTTAAGTAAAACAGAACAGTTAGAAAAACTATTGGCTGCAGCTGAGAAACAAGGAAAACAGCTGCAGGAAAGGTTTGATAAATGAATTGATCAAACACGTTCTAATTCAATCCAACATATTCATAAAGCAGTACATTGTGATGATACTGAAAGACGGAACAGAAACCATTGGTATGTCAGTGACTTAGGAGAAGACACTGACTTTATTTCAGAGCCCATAAATGTTCAGCCAGTAACTGAGACTGAGTTAGTTAATGATGGAGATGGGAAGCCCAAACTACCAGGCATACCATACCCTGGTCCCCTGCTGACTTAGCTAAATTACAAGAAAAATATTCTAGATGCGCAGATGAAACGGAAACAGACTATATATGGTGAGTTTCCCTCATGGGAGGAGGTCTTGTTAAGTGAGGTAGAGGCAGAAGATTACTGGGGACCTGGAGTTTTCCTAACTACTGCTCCAGGTGACCACAATTACTCAATAACTACTTGAGCTGCTTATTAGGCTGGAGGCATAGACCCACAGGAGAGAGGAGCTCCTCTCATTGTTACTTCAGGATTATCAGATCTAGCAGCCTCTGTGCAAAAGGCAGCATGCATACAAGCAATGTATGAGAGGAATGTATTATATTGCTCCCCAATGCTAGCTCCTATTGATCTGGCCAGATTGTCCCCTTTCATTTGTGGCCTTCAAGATAGTCTAAAAATATATATATCAAATGTCCAAGATTGCATTCATGTGCATCATGCTATGAATGCTGCTGCTGCAGCAGCAGCCTAACCACCTAGAGAACAAATTCACATACCTACCTGGAGTGAATTCATTCAGGAATTGGCAAATTACAGGCACTGCACAGGGTGGATTGGACCGACCTCTGGGAAACCACTCAAAATTCCCCAATGAGTCCATCAAATTCAGGCTGATACACATAGGCCAGTATCTAGGAAACTATTTGATCCAGATCAAAATACCTTATGGCAACAAGCTCTAGCCTTAGGAGCCCAGCACCAGCTTTTGAAGAAATAGCTATACCTTTGCCCTCATCCAAAATGACTTATTTTAAACAATATACCCTGCCATCAGCCACATACACCAGTATTGATATGGTGGTTGCAGACCTATCTGGACCTTTCTTCTTTTAGATGTAATCCAAAAAGGTGCAACACCACCTGCTGGCATTGCTCAGAAACCTGGAGAATACCCTATGGGTTTCTGCAGGACAACCTGTGTTAGTCAAGCTACCATATATTGGAATGGTAGCAATGTTACTAACCACTCCAGAGAATCTCTATGCTTGGGACGTTCCAGAATAACAGTTCTGGAAAAATCCATTGAATCAATACCAGATGGATAATGCCCTCTTTCTAACCCATTGTGTGCCAGCTAGACTGAAGCCGAGGGATTCTTCTTTTTGTTTTTACACGTTACCAGTACCCCAGATGGTGGACAACTGCACCTGGAAGGAAGGACTCTCCTATATTAATCTCGAGTGTCCACAGGGGTTATTAATTTTTATGTTTGGTATGAATCTGTTTTTAATTTGTGTATGTGCTTGTAAACCAAATGTTTTGGGGAATATAACTTTTTGTGGACAAAGATGTCAACTGCAAGTTCCACATTCACATGTTTAGTTAGATAACACATAGTTCGGATTAGCAAACATGACATTTGTAACCTATGTTGAAAAAATATGTTTTGGTTTAATGTGTTTTTATGTATTATGGAAGTGCATGACACCCCACTGGAATCAAGAAATTACTTGGAATGAGAATAGGCGAACTTTACCTGTTCAAACCACTCATGGTTTAGAGGATAACCTAGTCCTAACCTTGATA
This sequence comes from Athene noctua, assembly GCF_965140245.1. Lineage (NCBI taxonomy): Eukaryota > Metazoa > Chordata > Aves > Strigiformes > Strigidae > Athene > Athene noctua. The sequence goes on from NC_134077.1 coordinate 42,777,037, forward strand.
AAGGGATTTGCAATTTCCTTCAATATCTAGAATTGAATCTAGTATTACTGCTTGCTTGCCCCTAGCCTCTCTAGTCTCTGAGAATCAGCTAGAACAGAGGGGAATTAATCTCTTACCAAATTAACTCATTACCTTAAATGCAACACATGCACAGACTTGCACTGAACAGTACCAACCCATTTGTCTTCAAACGGCTTGCTGAATGATCCTGATTGCTCCTTTTGTACAGCAGTTTTCTGTCCCTGGTTTTGCAGCCATTGTGCCTGACATTGAGTCAGCTGTATTTTTCAGTCAGTTTGTATTTTCCGTCAGATACTGGGAAAGATACAGAATAGGCTCAATAGCAAATTTTACAGAACACACTGAAACAACCCATATTTATGATAACTTCCCTTAGAAACTACTTGTGTCAGTTAGCCAGTTCTTAGTGCCTACACATTTCAGTGTTGAATAGCATGTGTTTGTGTATCAGAAAGACAATGGTGTGATATCAAAATCATTACAATGAATCTTATACCTCCATAGCTGCTTCATCAACCAAATTTATAATCTGAAGGACTGAAATAAATTCTCTGTGAAAAGACCTATTTTGCATAAAACTATGTTGACTGACATTAATTGTATTTCTGCCCTTTATTTCTCTACTAATTGAATAGTGTATCGATTTTTCCATTATTTTGCTCAGGACTGAAGTCAGGTCAAGCGGTCTATAATTTTCTGTGTCATCTTGTTTATCTGTTAATAGCCAGCTTCCTGTTTTCAGATATTTCTTCATACCATCAGTAAAATATTTTCTTTTTCAATAAGGGAGGGGGGGTTGCTTCTTTCTTTCTTTTTAGATCATGGAAGCAGGTTATTTAGACTAGAAAATCCCATGTGGTGTCCAACAGGGTAGACAGCATTTCATGCTGCTTCTTCCAAGCATCTACAAGATAGAAATAACTGGAATACCTTTACCACTCCTGCATTATCAACTTCTTTACCACTCCCATGCAGGAACTTAGTGGCTTTATGCGCCCCAAACTGCCTTTGTCCTACTAAGCAGGATATTTCTGCTGATGATCCTGGCTTTCCTCGTAAATTTCTTTATCCCTCAAAACAACCCACATACACAGTGTTGCCTGTCTTCCTACCCTTCTCATTCTTTTTTAATATTCAGTTTTATCTTCATTTGCAGCCCTCTCTCATTGCCAGTAAGAAAGACTCTTACACAAACCACCCTGGATTCACAGCTTTGAGGGCCAGCAAATACCTTTTACTGAGATCACCATGCACTCATTAATAGATCTCCCCCCACTCTCGTGCTGATCTCCAGTCCTGGATGGTTCTTAAATTTGTTTTGTTATTTCCCCTCTTATCCACTAGCAGGAAAATACTTTCCATGCAGAATTATTGCATGTGCTTTTTTCTTTCTTTCTTCCCTCACTCCATAAAAAGCCACTCCCTTGACACATACTCAGCTGCAGCACCCTCTCCCTTATGTCTGTTCTGCCATTTCCTCGCTGTGTCTCCCTCATCATTCCCAGACTCAGTATCAGCCCTACATATGCTTTCAGACTCTTGCTCACCTTCACTGTTGTTTCATTCACACTCTCTGCAGCCCCACAGAGATGCTGTGACGTAGGGACATATTATTTCTACGTGCAACAAATCCTGAGCGTGGTGTGCTCCCCTGCTCATCTCACAGAAAACAGTAAGGCTGGCAACCTAGCGTCTTTGCAAGAGCTTCACAGCTGATGTGAAAGAGCTATTCTAAAAGCATCTTTGTGGAAGCACAAGATGGCTCAACTTAATTTTACTGACACTGATGAAATGAATGAAAATGATTTTAGGAGCTTTCCGTGTTTTCCCCAAGTTTAAGAGGTGTGGAATATTGCTGTTTCAGAAAGAGAAGGTTTGGGAGACACTGTGCAAGAACATGACAAATGACAACTAAAGATAGTCTGTGAAGATATAAATATCATATTTGGAGGCTTTTTCTTTAAATTATTCCAACACTGACTTACAGATATATCTCCCAGGGCTTTGATTGCTACTGTGGAGACACATTTTGGTGATGAAACCAGATAAAATATGTATGTATAATTTTAAAATCTAGATTTTAAACTTCCTAGTATAGGAAATGCATATTGTCAGAGGATTCTGCAGTGAGCCTTATGGCTTGCTTGATGTAACTCATCTGAAATCTTGGCTGGCTTTGAGCTTGGCTCTCAGTCCTTTCATGAAAGTTCATTCCCAAGTACATAACAAGAGGACACTGGCACATCAGGTTTTATGAGATGTCATGTAAACAATTAAAAACAACTATTTCTTTCTGCTTTTATTGGAAATTACAACCTTCCAGCAGCATTGTCTTACCACTAAAATTCACACTCCCAAGATCCCATTCCTAGCAAGTGGATTTTACTGATTTCTTATCTTTGTCCCTTCTCATCTGTGCATACATTAGCCTTCTTTGTTCTGGTAAGATCCAACCGCGATTAATGTCTCAGTGTAGCTCTTGCAGACTCTGCATGGCAAAGGAATAGAAAGGTAATTTATGCACACAGAGTAAAGCCTGGGTGTAAGTGGTTCAGACCTACCAAACAGACCCTGTTCAAGTCCCTCAAGGAACTGGCCTGTTGTGTTGGTTGATACTTTGGAAGCCTGTTCTTTCAATGCCTTGTAGCTTCTATTAAGGAGGAGTGACACTTCTGCTTCCAAAGAGAAGAGCATAAATTGTCATGCCCCATCTGAGATATTCAGAGTTACCACTACTGACAAGGCTAGGATAGAGTAAATTTTCTTCCTAGTAGATGGTTCAGTGCTGTGTTTTGGATTTAGTATGAGAATAATGTTGATAACACACTGATGTTTTAGATGATGCTAAGTAGTGCTTATCCTAACTCAAGGAGTTTTCAGTTTCCTATGCTCTGCCAGTGAGGAGATGGACAAGAAGCTGGAAGGGAGCATGGCCAGGACAGCAACCCGAACTAGCCCATGGGATATTCAATACCATAGGCCATCATGTTCAGCATATAAATTGGGAACAGTTGGCTGGGGTGGCAGATCACTGCTCAGGGACTGTCTTGGCATCAGTCAGTGGGTGGTGAGCATTGTGCATCACTTGTGTTTTCTTGGGGTTTATTTCTCTCTTTTTTGTTATTTTCTTTTTCATTATTATTATTTTATTTCATTTACGAAACTTTCCTTATCTCAACCCACAAGTTTTGTGGTTTTGGGGTTTTTTTTTCCAAGTGAGCAAGCAGCTGTTGTGTTGCTTACTTGCCAGCTGGGGTTGAACCATGACAGTCAGGAAAATACCAGGGACCATGACTTGTAGCAAGAGCCCAAAGGCTTTCAGCTGGGACCACCAAAGCATGTAGAGCTGGAACATGAATTGAGTGTAAAATGGTAACCCTGGCAGTGACTTGCAAATGCATACTGCTGTATTTAATCCTCTGACCTTATGTGTGAAGTTTGTCCTAAAAGGTGACATTCAACTCCACACAAACCACCTTTCTAGAGGTTACAGGGCACTTGCAGGTCCTGTGGCTTACGTGATGGTGGTGCCTTGCAATGGAGTACCACACAGCAACGACTGACCTGCTTGGGCTGAGCCAACTGCAGAAACAGGCACAGATGTTGCTGTGCCAGTGATCCCCTTGCCCTAAGGAGACCTTCTCAGCAAATTCTAATTATCTTGGGTGTATGATGTGTCAATGTGACCACTTCTCTTCCAGAAGCTAAGGGACCACAAAGGCACAAGGAATGTGCTGCCTGCAGATGACCTCCTTTGGACAATCCCATGCAAGGCAACACTCCACAGCCTGCACTGATCCACAGGCTTCATCCGGAGGGTTTCAGCAGAGACCAAGTGAAGTGAATGCCAGGCCCCCATGTTAAAGGATAACAGGTCTTGTATTAATAATTACTTTTGGCAGATGGTATTTCTGACTGCCTTTCTAACAGCTCAGGAAGGTACATCTTGGTCTGGAAGAGGGGGAAGAAATTGCAAAGATCAAAGTGTTTGTAAAAGGCAAGTGCCAGTACCAAAAGGCTCTGGGTCTACTCCAGAACAAGCAGCGAAGCCCTCTTCTGTGACTGGAGTCAAGCTATGGTAAACCCAGGCCCAGAACCATGGGTGCACCTACAGGTTACAGTCTGTTTGGGGACTTTTAGAGTGTCTCAGATCCTTTTTTCTCTAATTACAAGGACCTCTTCAGCAAAAATCTCTCAGGTCATTTTTCAAATAAATGTCTTTCTGCTAGATCCTGTGGCAGAAACTGAGCAAAAAGGTGACCTCATTCCTAGAAGTTCTCAGCTTCATTTTAGCTGAGAAGCTGTTGTATCTCAGCCTCTCTCACTGGCTAGCTGCTATTTCTAACCTGTCCGGTGCTGCATTATGTCAAAGGTCATTATTTATTCAGAAGAAATAGAGGATGAGATAGTATCCCAGTTCTGTGACAGGGATCAATAGGTGTCTTTTCTATAATGACAGAAACACCTTTTTTTTTTTTAAGGCCTCATTTCTGAGCACTTAGAAAATCATTTCTGATGCTGCACCATTAAGGATTGCTAAAAAAAAATCAAAGCACTACTAAATGATCTATCAAAAAACACTTTTGTTGCAATTGCTATTATACTAATCTATGTATGATCTTGTTATTTTTCATAGTCACAAATTCCCAAAGCTAAAGAAAGCTAACTGTTTTAAGACAAGGAAAATAGTTTAATGGAAAATTAGTTACTTGTTAGTATAGATAGTCTTATTTTCTCTCTTTATCTTAACTGCACAGGCCAATGACGTCTTTATCCTAGCTGCTTCTGGGAAAAAAGAAAACAAGATGTAACAGAGTCAAGTACACATAGCTGCAGATCTCACTTTCCCCTTAAGAAGAGCAATTACCACAAAAATTGCCCCATACAAAACATCCACCTTGTTCCTTGGCCAAATAAAATATCTACAACCACGAGTACTGTTACTACTACTACTATTCTAATAAAAAGGCCTTATACCGCTGGAATCGGTCAAGAGAGGGTACAGATCAGTTCATTTGGGGAAAAAAAAACAAAAAAAAACCAAAAAAAACCAAAAAAAAAAAAAAAAAAAAAAACCACCAAACAACAGAAACCATGAATGATGAGTCAATTGAGATCAGCCCTGCAGAGAAGGACTTGGGGTGTTGGTGGATGGGAAACTGACTATGAGCTAGCAATGTGCACCCACAGCCCACAAAACAAACTGTATCCTGGGCTGCACCAAGAGAAGTGTGGCCAGCAGGTCAAGGGAGGTGATTCTGCCCCTCCACTCTGCTCTTGTGAGACCCCACTTGGAGTACTGTGTTCAGCTCTGGAACCCTGTTTTGCCAATTATCAGGCCTAGCATAAAGGACACAGCCAGCATAAAGATGAACCAATAACCAAATTGTATTTGATACAAAAGGATCGGTACATGGGTGAGCACTGGGGGTACAAACAAGTCAGTCAGATTATACATAATCGACATGAATCCCACTGACCCCAACAACGACATCGCACAACCAACAATGGGTGGAATAAATGGTGAAATGCAGTTTCCCATAGAAGGGATGGGAGACAACCGAGTCAACAAGCCAAATACATAAAACCAAGGAAGCCACATACTGAATCTCTACACAGCCCACATTTACAAAAGCCAGACCTGACTGGAGCCCAGTCCCAGGGAGGCAGGAGGTCCTTCCCCAACAGCAAACTCTGCAAAGTGCATCCACTCACAGACAGACACTGCCCCTTCCTGCAAGTGGTCCCAGCTTTTATCCCTCAGCGGGACACCTGACCTTTGTTTCCTTAATGCAGACCCCCGGGGCTCATTTACCCAATGGCTCTCCCTGCCAGGCCGGCTGCACCCTGGAGGGAAGCCTAAAGGCAAACTCACCCCCCTTTGTGAAGGGCTGTGGGAATCACCCATATGTCAACCTTAATTTGGGGCTTGGGGTTGAAACCCCAGCATTTCAGGCCCACAACATAAGAAGGACATGGACCTGCTCAAGAAGGTCCAGAAGAGGCCATGAAGATGATGAGGGGTCTGAAGCACCTCTCTTACGAGGACAGACTGAGAGAGTTAGGGTTGTTTAGCCTGGAGAAGGCTTAGGGGAGACCTTATAGCAGTCTTCCTTAAAAGAAGTACTTAAAGGGGGCCTAAAGGAAAGATGGGGAGGGACTCTTTATCAGGGAGTGTAGTGATAGCACAAGGGGTCACAGTTTTAAACTGGAAGAGGGTAGATTTAGATCAGACATAAGGAAGAAATTCTTCACTGTGAGGGTGGTGAGGCACTGGAACAGTTTGCCAAGAGAAGCTGTGGCTGCCCCCTCCCTGGCAGTGTTCAAGGCCAGGTTGGACAGGGCTTTGAGCAGCCTGATGTAGTGGAAGGTGTCCCTGCCCATGGCAGGGGGGGTGGAACTAGATGATCTTTAAGGTCCCTTCCAACCCAAACCAGTCTATGATTCTATGAAACCAAAACCCATGAAAGACCAAAGGGGGAGGGACTAATCTTGCATTTTTGGAACTCAGTGCAATACAAATCAAATCATTCAGCAATGGGAAAACCAGGGGCATCCCTGGATCTCCTTGAAAATCATAAGCGTTCTCAGAAATGAGTGAACAAGTCCAGAAGTCAGACCAGCATTAGCCACATAAAAATTTTGTACTTTTATTATCCATATATATTTTTACTATCCATTCTTTAAAGAGAATAACAGAAAGAAAACAAGGGGATGGGGAAAAGTGATTGTATTAGATTAAGTTTTATATTTAATGGAGAGAAGTTCTATATTTAATGGAGAGAGACACTTACTCCCTTGGTCACCACAAGGTCAAGGGAGTAAGTGTTTACCCTCTGCTAATTCTGTCTTTTCTATTAGTTTTTTTCAATAGAATATACATTAAAATTCCCTACATACCACACAATAATGAGAATGGCTTTTTTAGTCCCAGGGGCTCGGAGATACCCCAGAGTAAGCTTAGCTGTCCCTTGGACAGGCCACTATCTATACTCACAAGAGAGACACACTGCCAATAAACATTGTGAAGGAGGAAATCCAGAGTACACAATTTCTCTTGTACCAGGCGGAGCTGACAGCAGAACCTGGAAATAAGGCAGCACATAAGAGAAACTACAGGCTAGTGTCTGCTTTTCTTTGGGTCTGTGAAAGGAGTCTGCATGTAACTGAGAGTGAGTCAAAGCTGTGCAGTTATTACTGCATCACTGGTATATGAACCTGCAAGCCAAAGAGGGCAAGAATTTTTTTGTCTCTAGTACATAATAAAAATAAAGAGAAACTTGAACGTGAATGTGCATGAGATGACACTTTGAGGGAGTGGGGGGAGGAGGGGGAGGAAAATAGGCACTGATTTGTGTTAGAAAGTTGACTGTAGCATTGCTCAGACAGTGGGAAGATTGGTTCCCCTGGGAACTCCATTCAGAAAGGGCCAGGATGGAGGGGCAATATCCTACACCATGCAATAGCAAAACCAGCTAGAACTACTCTCAGGAGAAAAAGAAGGAAAACAGGGTTGGTCTCAAGAAAACAAACACACACACAAAATCCCAGGTTCTCCCCAAACTGCAAAGCTTTCCAAATGAAAAAAGAGCCAATATATGTCTCTGGGGAAACCCCACACATCCATCTATGCAGCTCTTGCCCAGGAAGCAGGGCCACACACCCACAAGTTTGTCAGTAGGGTACAGAACAGATGAACTTCATGAGCAGCAACCCAGAGCAAAGGATGCTGATCTGAGAGGGACACTGATATCAGATGTGCTGTCCAGTTATAGGCAGACATGCAAGGCTGCTGCCTGGTCTTCCATGACAGTTCATGGGGAGATGTGGCTCTCCCCACCACAGGGATGCAGCAAACTGCCTGCTGCTACCCACCAGCTGCAAAGACAGACTGAACAGATAGCTCAGGGCCTGCATGGTGCTGTGGTCAAGTACAGGTGAGATGAACCCTAATCCTGCAATCTCACTGCTGCCCACCTAACAACTTTTCCTCTCTAGAATGAAGGACAGCAGGGAGAAATACAGTGACAGTTTCCTTCCTGGCCCCAGAACAGCAGCCAGATCCTGGCACACTACAAATAACTTGTGCTGTCATCTATCAGTCTGGGATTAAGGCTGCAAAAACACACTTCAACTGTGAATTAAAGGCTGAGATTATTACCACTATTACCTGGGATGCAACCTGCAATCCATCAACTAAAGGAAGAGTTACTGTCAAAGGTCTACAGTACATAGTTGTTACAGGTCAGAGTTAACTTCTGTTTTACCTGTTTCTCAGCACTTTGCATTAGTGTATTTTAGTATTTAATTGCAGAACTAATTATACTGTATCTTTTACTAATTTATTTTACAATGAAAGTCAATAATTTTCTGTAATATTCCTCCCACGACTTAACCTCCATATTGTCAACTCCCTGTAACATAATGCATATAAAATTGATTTTAATTTCAAAAGCACTGAAAACATTTCTATTCTTTGCATTTTTACTGCAGTCATTTTAGATATTTTCACGTACTGGAAATCAATAATGCATGGTCTGAGATCAAATACAAAGCTGTGATCCTCCAGACAGAGCAGTTTTGCTTTTAAATTCATAAAATGTAGTATCGGGAGATAATCAGTTTTAAAAACAAAGATACAGAAAGAGGCAGTCTTTTGTTTCTAATGTACTATTCAATCCAAATCTTCATTTAAAAAAAATTAAATTGTCCAGGTGCAGTACATATTCCTAAGCATTAAGCAGCCAAATATCCAGTGATTTCTAATGCTTAAGAACAGGAACCACACCTGAAATATGCAGGTTTTCAGGGGATAAAAAACTGAAGTGTAATTCCTTCAGCTGAGGATAAATATTTCAGTACTCTGCAGCCAAAATGCAGGAGCCACCTGGAATTGTAATAGCATATAGTAGACTGAATAGGCAACAGGCTCTACCATGACAGATGTAATACTCACTCACACATTTCTGCACAAATATATGGACCAGACAGAAGGTGAGAAGAAAAAAAATATTAAGTAATTAAGAACATCTGCTGACTGGCAGTAATGTCAAGTAAAACATTTAGGTTGCTGAAAACCCTGTCCTGTATGTAGTCTACTAAATAACAGCAATAAAATACAGGTGTACTGGTATGGAACCAGGCTTGCATTCAAAGGAAAAGAGCCAGGAAAAAATATGTCAGTCTTGATCTGCATACCTGTGCACTTGTCACTCATGCACTTGCTGTGCACAAAGCTGTTATTAGCAGCTCAGTACAGCCCTGCTCCTGATTCTTCTCCCATTCGAATTAAATCAGCATCCTAAGAAAGGACAGGACATACATCCTTGCCCCTGCCTTGAAAGAAGAAAGGACATACAATCTCTAGCCACCAGTGTAGAAAACATCCACAGCCTTTCCCTCATCCAATAAGCAGGTTGCCCTGTTGTAGAAGGAGATCAGGTTGTCTGCCTTGACTTTAGAAAGGCTTTTGACACTGTTTCCCACAGCATTCTTCTGGTGAAACTGGCTGCCCGTGGCTTGGATAGGCACAGGCTTTGCTGGGTAAAAAACTGGCTGGATGGCCGGGCCCAGAGAGTTGTGGTGAAGGGAGTTAAATCCAGTTGGCGGCCGGTCACGAGTGGTGTCCCCCAGGGCTCGTTTTTGGGGCCACTCCTGTTTAACATCTTTATTGATGATCTAGACGAGGGGATCGAGTGCACCCTCAGTCAGTTTGCAGATGACACCAGGTTGGGTGGGAGTGTTGATGTGCTCGAGGGTAGGGAGGCTCTGCAGAGAGACCTGGACAGGCTGGAGCCATGGGCTGAGGCCAACTGGAGGAGTTTCCATAAGGCCAAATGCCGGGGGCTGCCCTTGGGCCACAACAACCCCCAGCAGCGCTACAGGCTTGGGGAGGAGTGGTTGGAGAGCTGCCAGTCAGAGAGGGACCTGGGGGTGTTGATTGACAGCCCGATGAACAGGAGCCAGCAGTGTGCCCAGGTGGCCAAGAAGGCCAATGGCATCCTGGCTTGTGTCAGCAATAGCGTGGCCAGCAGGGACAGGGAAGGGATCTTACCCCTGGACTCGGCACTGGTGAGGCCGCACCTCAATTCCTGTGTTCAGTTTTGGGCCCCTCACTACAAAAAGGACATTGAATGACTCGAGCGTGTCCAGAGAAGGGCAACGGAGCTGGTGCAGGGTCTGGAGCACAGATCGTATGGGGAGTAGCTGAGGGAACTGAGGGTGTTTAGTCTGGAGAAGAGGAGGCTGAGGGGAGACCTCATCGCCCTCTACAGCTACCTGAAAGGAGGGTGCAGAGAGCTGGGGATGAGTCTCTTTAACCAAGTAACAAGCGACAGGGCAAGAGGGAATGGCCCCAAGTTGCACCATGGAAGGTTTAGACTGGATATTAGGAAGCATTTCTTTACAGAAGGGGTTGTTAGGCACTGGAATCCTTGTAACAATACTAGGATAAATACTAACCAAGAGTAGTAACATAAGGAGGTTACCTGCTGTGTATGACATCAGAGTAATGCATCCCAGCCACAATCTCCTGCGAAAGCACTAGCCTTCCCGAGGGCTTGGCAGTGCCCTCAGCAGCAGCAGTTACTGAAGACTTCAGTAGAGAGGAAACTCCCAGCGCTTTACATGACTAAATCAAAGGGAGGAAAAAACAAGAAGTGTGAGCCTTAGGATGTAAATCCCCTTCCCGCATAGCCCCAAGCCCATGACTTTTAACAAAGTCTTATAAATCTGGAGAGACATAGCCATGATTTTTGAACAATAGGGATGCGTAACTGATAACCTTCACCCCCCTAGTCTCAGAACTGGGGCCAAAGAGCTGAATAAGTAATTATTACACCATTATGTTTCTCTATAGGCCTGTTTTTTCATGCTTTTCTAAAGCTTCAGGGTTTTGCTCATGACTGCTCTACAGTTACTTGGCATTCTGTAAAAAAATGATCCTCTTTCACCAAAAGCTAGCACAAAGGACTTTCTAGCAATGAGGATTTAGCAATTAATTATACAACCACCATCAAAAAGCTTTCATAAGATCAAGCTAATACTCTTATTTTCTTTTTGTAAATCTTTGGCTTGATTGTAATTTATTTTTTCAACAATGTTTTTTTTAGCTCTGTGTTTGACCTCCTACAACAAACCCATAAAGACTACAATCCTACAAGGACTTACCATAGGCTGATTTCTAAGAAAGTACGTCTTTACTGGGACCAGTTAACTCCTTCTAGTTAATCATCAAGCAAGTGCCTTTGTGAGCTGGAGAAAGTACCACATAAAATGATCATAATTTGTATTCAAGGGTTTGGGGGGCATTTCATTTTTAAAGATGTGTAGGGTTTTGTATAACAAAGAAATTAATCCTATGAAACATCTTATTAAGTGCCTTGAACTTTTTTCCTAACAAATCATGTAGTTTCTGCAAGTTTATTGTGCACTATATTTGATAAAAACTAGGCTTTGGTGAATAATACTGTCATGGCAGGTATTTTTTCCTAATATATTTCAGAAAGCTAGCAGCTGTATGAAGACAAATGCCACCTAATTGGAAACGTTCATCTAACAGCAGTGAAAGCCTTTCCCAAGTCCCTGAGCCACACACTGACAGTAAGAGAAGAAAAACTGCATTTTCTCTGAAAGGCTTTATATTCCCACTGTGGGGCTGGTACCTAAGGGGCCCCGTGTACACCATGCAGCTGCCTGAGACTGCAAATGGCAGCTCTCTGGCAGACAGGGGCTTGTCTCCCCAGTGCCCACAAGGACCTGACAGCACACCCCGAGCCTGACCCACCCTCCCTCTGCAAGGGAGCATGCACCCCCTCCACCCCCCCATCCCACATGGGAGAGGACCAGCCCCCTTCCCTCTCCAGCAGCACTCCATTCACCATCCACCATTCTGGAGGACTGAGTCACAGCTGAAAAGCTCAGGCAGTGTCAATAAAGACTGCTGAAAATTACTTTTGGACAGGAATCACTAAAGCTTGAGGTTTAATAATTCTCATGATTTACCTTTTTCAAAAATGAAAATTCCAGATCTTACATTTAATTAGTAAAATGTCAGTGGAAAGCATTACTGTTAAGGGTTTGAGTCCTCCCTTGACAATTTTAATATTGAAAACTGCAGTATTTTTTAAGATATCTTGTCTTTTTTTTTGAACCAAAACTGCTTACCCAACATTGGAACTGACTTCTGTTTCATAAGAAATGAAGATACTATGGCAACCGTAACCGTTGTTTGCATTTTGGCTAAGAAACCAATTTTCCATTGAACAAAGCAAGTCCTGGTACAGGGTTTTCACCTCATTTTGAACAGCAAAAGTCTTTCTATCTAGGGCCATGTGGAGCACATTGAACACTTAATCTTATGTCCCAGACAACTAGATGGACGAATAACCATCAGAACTAGAGAACACTAAAAGTTAGACAAAAATAAATTTGGGATTTCTTTGCCCCCTTCATGTTAGAGGATGAAAAGAGCGAGGTGCCTACTAAACTATAGCTATTACTCAGGCCCTTCTCTAAACAGCAGTCATTTCTCATGTTTTGTATTATGAATGGAAAATAATAAAATAGGTCTTGCTGTATGCAACTGCTGGGTGGTATTTATTTATAGCTCTACTGGGGATAGTGTGACTGGCCAGGCAATGCAGTATTAATCATCTTGCCAGAGAGGAGCAGGGAAGTATTCTCGGAATAAGAATTAGTCATTAAGAACCATATTGTATCTATTTGGAAAAATCGTTCACTGGGCAGGCTGGAACAGGGGGAGAACTGTGCCCAGCACATCCTAGAGGGAGCATGTGCTGCAGAGGAGGATACAACAAGCTCTCTCATCCTAGGCAGCTCTGCGGTGTGCTGCACAATGCACAGCAGTGCAGGAAGAACTGAGCATTGCTTTCTTCCTATGCCTTGCCTTCCTCTGCTGGAAACAGCTACAGAGCAAAGGCAAAGCAACATCCCTGCCTTCCAGGAAACAGAAGAAACCCCTGCACCACAGAAAAGCAAGGTGTGGTGTTCGCTGAGGTGCTGGTGTCATGTGGTTGACTGGGGCTAGAAGACCTTACATCTACAAAATGGGAGCTAAAGCACTGAATAAACCATTAGAAGAGTCTTGAAGCACTAGGATCTCTGCAGCACAAAAATTGGGGGGGAAAAAAAAAAAAAAGAAAAGAAAAGAAAAACAAAGGGAAAAAAAAAAAAAAAGAAAAACAAAGGGAAAAAAAAAAAAAAAAAAAAAAAGAAGGAGAGAGACGGAACTGACAAGACCTGACCAGGGAAAAGCAGGTCAAATTCCAGCCTGGGGAGTCCAGCACTCTGCAGCCAGGAAGCTCAGAGCCAGAAAAGAACAGAGCAATGCAGTGGGATGACTGAAACCAGGCAAATGAAGCAGTGACAGACAGAAAGTGAGACACAAGGAGAGAAAAAGGCCACAGCTCCCACCAGAAACCTAGTCCATCCTGAAAGCAGGGATGCTGGTTGGGGCTGGTGGCTTTACACAGCTCTGCAAGGATGGGGATCTAGGGGTACTAAGCAACTTTGAAAACCATAGGGGGTGGTATTCCAGCAGCACCTGACTGTGCTACAGGATGTCTGATAACACTGCAAGAACACCCTTATTACCACTACAAGCTGGGCAAACTAGCAAGACTGAGGAGAGAGGGTGGAAATGGAGGTGGGGCACATACAACTGGTCAGAACCTCAGCATTCAATATCCTGTTCCCTGGCCATTGTCCTTGTAAGCAGAAGTGCTAGTATTTATCTGCCAAAATGTTAATTAAGCTGACTAACTTTCAAACTCTGCAAGAGCACATATTGGGATGGTATTCCTTTGAAGTGAGTATATTTTCAAGCTAGCTTTTCATCACAGTATCTTAGCACCACTGAAGGAAAAGCTCATTGTGCATGTCTCATTTTTCTTTAGGAACTACAAAGCAAATAGAGTGCTGGCTGAGTGCACATCCACAAAGCAAACCAGCGTTACATCTCAGCTCTTCCTCACATCCAGCCAGCCCCACTGCCAGATTTCCAAAAACAGATGCTGCTCACTCTCCCATAAGACATTCCCCTGTGCAAAAACAGAATTATGATTTAACCCAATATTATATACTGTGGACTGAGGTATGCCCTGGAGGTGTTTAGAGTTGACATAGCGCTGAGGGATATGGTGTAGTTGGGAACTATCAATGTTAGGTTAATGGTTGGACTGGATGGTCTTCAAGGTCTTTTCCAACCTAGATGATCCCATGATTCTATGCCTAGAATACAAAGAGATGGCAGATGCCACCTCCATAGAAGCAAGGAGAGACAACACACAGGGCTTACATGTCAAAACTCCACACAGGCATGGGTCCTTTAAACATCCTGTGAGAACTACTTCATGAGGATATGCAGAGCAGCCACTGCAACTCCCAGTCCCTGTTTCATACCACTATGGCTATAGGAACTAGTTGACATTAGCACACAAGTGCTGATATGCAAATAGCTGCTGGGCAGACTGCAACTGTGATGATCTGTAACATACCGACCCAAAATTTTGCAAGTGAACAGTATCTGTTATAGAAACAATGCTGTGTTCTTTATTGGTCAAATGGGCCTATACTGTTAATATCTAAGCTATCAAGTTGCCAAAGCCAGAGGACAGAGTTCAAAGAACAGAGATGGGTTACAACACGCTCACAGATAGGCTGAGTCAGTAATGAGGACACAGAAACAGGGGAGGTCACCAGTAAGGTGTCCCTGCAGCTCTCCCACTACATAAAACAGATTATAATTGCACTCCACAGGCTCCTCACTCCTGCTGTATGCGGCTATGTATTCCAGCTCTGCAGCTGGGAGGTTTGCAGGAGAACACAGGAACAGGTGCCCAGCCACTTTAAGCTTCTGACATGCTTAGGGTCCCTCTGAGAGATTCATCCCAAGTAACCTGTTGGTAAAGAGGGAAGATGAGGACCAAGTCTATCTGGTCAGGCCTCCAACTGCACAAGTGTCCAGCCTTGCTTTCTTAATTTTGATCAGCAGATCTTAGGGCATGCTTGTGTCAAGCCTCCAGAGACTGGAGATCTTCCCTGCTCCCCATGCTACACACATGGCTGTGCTCTTGGGGGATGTCAGGCTCCGACCCCAGCAACCACAGCAGGGTGTGTGCAGAAGATGCAGTGTAAGCCTGAAGCCCAACGTCCATCTGTCAAATCCTCACCTTATTTATCAAGCACTGGTCTATCCTGTTTCCTTTCCTGTCCTTGCCCTCACTATTACAGAAAACTGAAGTATAGCTGCAGCCCTGCCATCCATCATTTCCCTTGGAAGACAGCACATATCTGCCTCATGCCTCCCTGTTAGAAAGTCAGACAAACTCTTCTCTCACCTCAGACACCAGTTCAAAGCCACAGTGTGGCCAGGAGCTTGAAGCAAGGCTCAATTTTTCAAGGCCAATTAGAGGATGGTGTACTTGCAAAGCTGTGCTGGGCCTGCCCTTTAGGACAGTGACACAGGCTGGAGGCTCTCAGCTGTCCCCTAGACTGCTGCTGAAGGTCTTCCCTGGAGTTAATGAACCCCAGCAAAGAACTAGGCCCCAAATGTTAGGCTTGATTGGCAAGTGAGAGTGAAATGAGCAGAGCCAACGGAAGGATACAAACAATGGGAATATAATTAAGCAGTGATTCATCTTGGGCATGCTTGCATATTTGGAAGAGGGGGGCAGGAAAATAGGGACAACTGTGTCTTGTGGCGTTTTTTTCTTGGACAGGAGTGGAATACGGCATAAGATAATTTCAATGAGTGATTCAAAGGAGACATAGGTGGGCATACTTCAAGGATCAAGGAGAGTGAAACAAACCTTTGATTTTGCATGAGCAATACAGAACTGTGCTTCTACAGTGTGCAGTGAATGCATTACTGAGATCACAGATTAAGGGGGTTAGCAGGAATGCACAATACTATCCTGAGCAGCTGCTTCTCTCTCTTTGTAGCATTAACCTTTACGAAACATAAAAGCATTCACCAACCTGAAGAAAAAACTGTGGGATGAGAATTTTCATAGGCAGCCCACCAGTAGCCTATAAATATATTTGAGTAGTGGCAGAGGCAGATTTTAAGCACATACAAAAGATTGCATTTGGGAGATCTTTAAAGCACTGCAGAGCAGGTGAACTGCTTTGAAACCTTAAATTGTGAATTAAATGCTCATATCTACTGTATTTATCAAGGCAAATTACAGGCAGTTGTTACTGGCAGCTGGGGAAAGTGATACAGAGAGTACTCCTGTGTGTGATCAGCCCAATGGAGTATGAGTGATCAAGACTCACGAGCAGTGTTAGTTATTCTAAAAGTCCGATCACTCAGGTCCAGCAACAGGACTGCCAGTGAGCAAAGCAGCAGGTCTGCCTTCTCTCCAAGAGCCCCAAGTTCACTTCTCCGGCCATTCTTTTTTCATGACCTCCTGCTCCACCCAGCACAGATCACCATCAAGAGCTTTCAGGGGACACAGAGATGCCCACAAAACAATAGCTTTCCCCTTCAGTTCCACCCAGCAGGCCATACCACACACTGGGAAAAGTCACTCTGACAAACACTTCAGCAGCCCTTCACAGGCACTCACTCCCAGGATGGCTGGAGGTTTTTACATTTGTACAGGTGGCCTAAGAGCACACCCCCTTTTTGGAAAATGCAGATAAAATTTACAGCCAGATCTTGTGGCAAGATATCTGGAACCATGCACATGTCATCCAATTGCCTAGTGCATGGTTCTTCTATTTGTAAGCCTTCTAAAAAACAGTCATGGTGAATAGATGGTAAATGAATAAAAGTTGATTTTTTTATGCCTGTGCCAAATTAATTATAAATGAGCAGCAAAATAAATCCAAAGGGCTATCAACCCATCTACCAATCAATAAGTTGAAAGCATAAATGTACTAGAATGATATAAAGTGCCCATGGCACACACACAAACCCAGTGAGCTAAAAAAGGAAGGAAAACATTTCCAGTCTTCATCTGGAGAGATGCCAGATTTCATCAGACTAAGCTGAAGGGTACGAGGTTTTTTGACTACATGATTTTTACAGATAGAACCCCCTGTCTTGTGTTTTGTCAGCAATCCACCTAGGGGGTAGTATTTTCTCATAGCCACCAAGCAACATTGCTAGTCGTATGTATGCATACATATATCAGAACTAATGACTCGTTAGTCTTAATGACTTTGTCAAGGGCAGGAGGCTTATCTTCAAATACATAGTAAAGTGTTTTATTGGATAAGAACCTAAATTAACAGACAGGCAAGCCCAAAGATGAGACGTTGCATATATCAATTTACAGAAAAATCCTAATGCAAGGTGATTAAAAGGGGTTGTGCAGAAAGAGACAAGCAAGTAAACATCTTCTGCAGAACTTCAGTCTGCAAACAAATTTTGTGTCTCATATTCCAGTCCAAGAAACATTTGAGAGGTGTGAAAGAAATGTTACCAAGACAGCAACACCATTCGTCTCAGTGCCAAACCACCACACCTCTCTCTTGGTAGAAAAGAATGCCAGATCAGGAACAATCTCCAGCTGTTGCAGAAGCAATCCCTGGAGCACCCAGAGTTGACTTCACTGCTCTCTGAAATGACTGGGCAGCTCTCAAATGCATTCCCCACATGCAGGTCAGTGCAGCTGCTAGACTCCCCGCAAAGTCCATGCTGCTCAGGCTAGTCTCTTCAAGACCCAGTGTCTAGCAGCTCCTCAGAAAATCTTCTGATGAATTTACCACCATCCTGTTTCCCAGATGGAAACAACCAGCATAGATTTCATATTGTGCCTGAATTTGCTAATGAGCTGTACAGATTAAGTAAAGACAGACATACCATACCATCCACTGCAGTCCCTTGCAAAACACAAGGCTTGAGGATGTTTTCAATAGTCCCAGAAGCCTCAGCTTTGTTTTGTTTTAATTTTTGTATCTTTGTTCTAAACTCCACCTCTAAGGAGTTCTCTTTATTTATGGATCAGTTTTTCCTTCTGAAAGTCCAGCAGGGCTTTAGCAGACCAAGTGTGAACACACATTTTAGTGTTCTCCATAATAAATGCAGAAAATTCATGAGCTGAGAGCTGTCTGTGGTAAGCCTGAAGTCTGTAACTCAGCCACAGTCTCCTCCACCTCTGCCTTGAAGACAGGCAAGCTGCAATCACACTGCAATCACACAATCATACTAAGCCAGGCACTCAGCCTTCACAATTTCATAGGTTCCACATCAGCCAGTCCTCACAGACCCTCATCACTTGGCTGTTCTCTCCAGACTCTTAATAGGCTTTTAGAAGTTTGTTGCCAAGCCCTAAGTGCAGCAGCTGAACTGGAGTAGGTACAGACAGTGCCTACTTTCTCCTCTTTCCAAAACACAGTGCTTTTGCTCAGGCAGTGTAGGGAATACAGCATAGTCATTGCTAATTCAGCACTAAAAACAGTGCCTTGCTCACTCCTCCAGCTCCATGCTTCCCACATTGTCCTCACCCACAGAGAATGTGTGTGTGCTCCATTTCAGATTTCTTTGTATTTCCCTCATTTCAATGTCACTCTGTAAATTTTTGCTCTTTTTTTTTCCCCCAGATTTTGCAATATCCACATGTTATTTCCCTGTCCTTGTTACTCTTCACATACTTGTTCTACATCAGACCAGCCATAAACTACCCATATAAAGAGCTGTGCTACCTTTCCAGGTCACAAATTAAGTACAGCAGCATCAGCTAACCAACACATGAGTTAGCCCCATCATATAGTTGCCCTTGAACTGCTCATTTAAGCGTCACAGGTTGGTCAATGCTACATCAACCAGAAAGGCATCGTGTAAGGGAACCCAAAGCCACGCCCCTCCCTCCCTCCCTCCCTCTTTCTCACTCCTTCCTCCCCTCTCTCCATTATCCACACTATATTTTTAAGTCATAGAATTCATTGCTGTTACAGGATCAAATTTGCACTTCCCTTCCTGCACATATCTTGGACCTCATTTGTTACACTTCTTTCATCTGCTGGTGTCAGTCCAGTGGTTTGTCCAGGGGCAGAGTTTCCATCTCAGTGGGCCAAACAAACAAATAACAGGCCAGAGCTTTACCTGCTGCAGCTCAGCACAGAAATCCTTTAACTTCACTGGAGCTGTGATGACTTACGACAGCTGAGTCTGATTTACTGCTACTCGTTTCATGGAGGCATCACTCCACAGTGACTGCCTGGATCAACCTCCCTGGCAGACTGTTATCACCACACAAGTAGCTGATCATACCAATTAACCTGCAAATGTCTTAGTCAGAAAACCCAGACACTCTGTCCCTGGGATTTTTCATGGGTTGTAGCCCAATTACTTCTAGCCACCTTCTTCAGCACTTCTGTGAAGGAAAGAATATGGAGTTGACTGTGGTCTTTAAATCCATGTGAAAGGGCAGTATGACTGTGTTGGTTTAGGTCCTGCCGGGACCGGAGACCACGTTGCCGTTGTCCCTCCCCCACCCTTGGATACAAGTAGGGCACAAACCCTGGGTTGAGATAAGAAGAAATTTAATACAACAGTGTAATAAACAATCTGAACAACAACAGTAGTAATGATAAAAACAGTAAACAGTAATAACAGTAAGCAAGACAAAAGATATACAGAGAAATAGCACAATGGACACCCCCGTGCTCCCCGCGACCAAAGCCACAAAGGAAAATATTCCCATGCTGCCATGCCGGAGCTAACACCAGCATGGTATGAATAACCTGGCTGGAGATCCCTTCCCCTTCCCTGCTGAGGAAACTTAACCCTATCCTAGCTGAACCAGGACAATGACAATTACATAACTATAACGCTAAAAAGCAAAAGCAGAAATAATATGCCAGTTGGAGAAGACATCCTTTTATACAAAATTTTATGCTTCAGGAGGGAAAAAAATATAATTCTGTTGTGTGTATGTGCTTGCATGTATTCACATGTGTATGTGTAGGTACGTATTCACATAAAGAGGCTTGCACACTCCCTGGAGTTTAAAATTCACCAGCTTAGCCCAAGAAGAACAACCAGCAAGATCAAGTCTATAAAAACTTCTCTTTCATGTGAAACAGTGATTTATGAAGCTAAACACCTAATAGGATGCATAAGAAATAAGTGGTAATAGAGAAAAAGAGCATCTATCAATTGTCCTTGGCTGTCCTTGGGTGGATCAGGTGTCATCCAATCTCCCAGAGGACACCGAAAGAATAAAAAGAAAGATTACAGAATCACAGAATCATCTAGGTTGGAAAAGACCTTGAAGATCATCTAGTCCAACCATTAACCTAATACTGACCATTCCCAACTACACCATATCCCTCAGCACTATGTCAACCCAACTCTTAAACACCTCCAGGGATGGGGACTCCACCACCTCCCTGGGCAGCCCATTCCAACGCCCAACAACCCCTTCTGGAAAAAAATGCTTCCTGATATCCAATCTAAACCTTCCCTGGCACAACTTGAGGCCATGCCCTCTTGTCCTGTCGCTTGTTACTTGATTAAAGAGACTCATCCCCAGCTCTCTGCAACCTCCTTTCAGGTAGCTGTAGAGGGCGATGAGGTCTCCCCTCAGCCTCCTCTTCTCCAGACTAAACACCCCCAGTTCCCTCAGCCACTCCTCATACAAGCTGTGCTCCAGACCCTGCACCAGCTCCGTTGCCCTTCTCTGGACACGCTCGAGTCATTCAATGTCCTTTTTGTAGTGAGGGGCCCAAAACTGAACACAGGAATCGAGGTGTGGCCTCCCCAGTGCCGAGTCCAGGGGTAAGATCCCTTCCCTGTCCCTGCTGGCCACGCTATTGCTGACACAAGCCAGGATGCCATTGGCCTTCTTGGCCACCTGGGCACACTGCTGGCTCCTGTTCAGCCGGCTGTCAGTCAGCACCCCCAGGTCCCTCTCTGACTGGCAGCTCTCCAGCCACTCCTCCCCAAGCCTGTAGCGCTGCTGGGGGTTGTTGTGGCCTAAGGGCAGCCCCCAGCTTTTGGCCTTATTGAAACTCATAAGTTCTCATAAGATTCAAGACACTGACAAGATTAGATTACTTTAGTAAGGTGGGAGGGGAAAAAAAAAAGAACAGGGAAAATTAGAAGTCAGCAGTATGCCATCCTACTTCTCTCAGGGCAGAAGATCAAAAGGACATTCAATAAAATTAATTTTGAAATTTAAAACCAAATGGCATAAAATATTTGTTTATTCCCTGTGCAGTTGTGGAGTGGAATTCAGGGTGAAAGAGCAGTTCTCAGGTTAGCTAGGTTTATCTGATTTAGCATAATTAATGGTAACACCTTAACTGGGAGGAGGCACAAAAAACCTTTATTAGTGAGCTGGAGAAGGTGACGGAGCACACTCTTTGTCAAGTTGTCAGTTGACACCAAATTGCAAGGAGCAGTGAATACACCATAGCCTAACGGCACCCCAGTACCTATGGGGAAGGTATCAATGGGATGGGGCCAGGCACTTCTCATCTTGGGAGGATGAGGGACAACTGGCAAAAGCTGAAGAAGAACACTTTCAGACCAGATATATGCAGAACCTTTCCTCTGTAGGGACAGCCCAGCAGTGGATCTGGGACCCAGAGGTGATGTGAAGTCTCAATCCCTAGAGTTTTTCAAGACCTGACTGGGCAAAGGTTGTGTGTCTTCCAAACTGAAGTATCCTTCAGTCCTATTATACTTCAGGATCTTAAGTCATGTGTGTAGAGAAGATTGGGCCTAGTTACAGGGAGATTCAAGATGCAGACGTCTGCAGGGCCAGTGGCATCCTAGTCCCTCTGCTGAGTGCACCCTCTGAGGGTTCACTCCAAAGGCAACCACCCTGACAGAGCTCACTTGGGTGAACCTCCTCTCCGATTATAACGGGGTGTAGTCACCATTAGACCCCTAGGTTGGGAGGGCCTTTCAATGTTGGCTCTGTGTCCTGAGACTCTGAGCACTATTAGCACGATTCTGCACCCTGGAGCTAGACATACATGAAAGCCTTCTGAAAAATGCAGTCACAATTCTTGAATTCTGGAAGAAAGGGCTACATCTTTTTGTTCCCTAATTAAGCCACAGTCATATGTTCTATTGCCTGGTAATTGACAGAAATTGTGGTTGCTGAGCTGAAAGCCGAGAAGAGCAATGGATGACAAGGCCAATTTCCAGGTAAGAGACGTCATCACATACATGAACAAAAAAAGTCACCCTTGCTTTTACAGCCTGTTTCTTCATTGTGGGTGAGAGCAGGTGATTTAAAATAACAGCTGTGTTCCAAAGCACATTCAGAATTCCAATAGAATGAATGCACCTGAAATGAGAAAATAGCAATCAAAAGGCAAACAGGAATACAGCAAGCACCTGCAAACACAAAGGAACAGTGGCTGGGTATGAACCTGGTGGGTTCCAGCAGTCAAAATGTTTTCTTACAGCATCATAATCCTGCAAATTCATCCCCAGCACTCATTGCCATTGCCACAAAACATTCAGATTACTTTTTTTTTTTTCCTTTTAACATAGTGTGTTGCAATGGAAGTGTTTTTGCATATATAGTGTTTTAAATAAGCTGTTTTAGTAAAGCCTCGTTGCCCCCTCACAGTGGGGTTTCTCAGAAATTTAGAGATCACTCTCATAGATCTAAAACATTAGAATAGCATGGAGTGCTTTTGTTTCACCCAGGAAGGCTTCAAAATCTCTCTACAAGGCCTTTGCCAGGTAACAAACACTGCTCTGAGTTTGAGATAAACTTGTGTTCCCAAACCACAGAGAAGCCTTTGCCAAACTCCTTGGGATTACAGTGTCTAGCTGGATGCTTCTGGCTGCCTTCTGCTACACACATCACAGGCTAGATCTCAGACTCTTGGTCTCACCAAGTTTATTCTACCCATATTTGTGTTTTGGAGAACAGAAATGCCATTATATTGGGAAAGCAAGCCTGTGAAAACTGAGTTTAGTCACAGTGTTAATCATGTTTCTTACTAATTCCTGGTCCTGCAGAACTGATGCAAGTATGGAAGATTTATCCAGGTTCTGTTCAACTCAACCATTACCTGAAGCATTGTTAATGAAGTACAAGTTGCAGAGCTAATCCCAGCAGATGTAACTGCAAAAATACATGAAACTGCACATGGAATTTAACACATGGGGCCTTTTATAGAAAATTACATGCAAAACTGAGTCATGGTTTGACTTGCAGATCACACCTTGCATTTGACTGGCTCAGGGGTGCACTTTCTCTTTGCTAGCTAAGCTCATTTGCTCTCAGTCACTAACAGTCAGGGCATTGTTCACATTTCTCCCCAAATGTTTCTGTAATTCTCAGGCTTATGTACACTTTAGACAATCCTTTGTGACCTAATAGAATCTGTCACAGTGTTTTCTTGTTACCTGAATTAGTATGAACCATGTTTAGAAGAATGAGAAACTGGTAAGTGAAGTTTAGGCAGCACATGAACTGGAGCTACACACAGTTAAGATTAGTTAAAGACAATGAAGTTGAAGAATTAGTTAAAGACAATGTAACTATTGTGCAGCTGGCTATAACACTGAGACTTTCTTCAATGACAGGATCCCAGAATGGTTGAGGTTGGGAGAGACCTCTGGAGATATCTGGTTCAAATCCCCTGCTCAGAGCAGGGTTATCTACAGCAAGTTGTTCAGGATATTGTCCAGTCAAGTTTTGAACATGTCCAAAGATGGAGACTCCACATTTCTGGCCATCCTGTACCAGTGTTCAACCACTGTAACAGTAAAAAAACCAAACCAAACCTAACCAAACAAAAAAAAAAAAAAAAAAAAAAAACCCACAAAAACAACCCATCAACCAGAAAAACCCTTTGTGCCCATTGCCACTTTCTTTGGGCACCCCAAAAAGATTTTGGCTCCATCTTCTCTATTCATTTCCAGTAGGCATCCATAAACAGCTATGCGAAACCTCCTGATCCTTCTCTTCTGCAAGCTAAGAAGTCCTCAGCCTCTTCTCTTATGTCAGATGTTTCAAATTCTCTATTGTCTTTGTGACTGTTTGCTCAGACTACGTGTCTCTCATGTACTGGAGAACCCAGAGTTGAAGGTAGATGTGCACAGTGTTAGATAGCACTGTACATATGTCTCACCAGTGCTGAGCCGAGTGGAAGGGTCACCTCCCTTGATCTACTTGTAACACTTCCTAATTCGACCAAGGATGATGTTGACCTACTTGTCACAAACACACATTGCTGACTGATGTCAGAGGATTAGAGTTCATCCTTCTTCCAATTTCATGCCATTGTTAACTTCAGAGATTTCAAAGAAACTATGACAGCTTAGTCCTGGAGACATGCACTGGTGAACTGCAGCCTTTAAGTCCAACTATCTAGTTCATTAAATTTAGCTTTACAATGCAAACAATCACTGCACTTCAAACTTGTGCCAAACTGCTGGAAAAGGAGCAGTCCAGAAGGGAATATATCCTGGCATTTCTCATGGATGGCTATATCTCTGCATAAGTAGCTATAAAACGGGACAGTTGAAATGCTGGGGTTTCAACCCCAAGCCCCAAATTAAGGTTGACATATGGGTGATTCCCACAGCCCTTCACAAAGCGGGGGTGACTTTGCCTTTAGGCTTCCCTCCAGGGTGCGGCCGGCCTGGCAAGGAGAGCCATTGGGTAAATGAGCCCCGGGTGTCTGCATTAAGGAAACAAAGGTCAGGTGTCCCACTGAGGGATAAAAGCTGGGACCACTTGCAGGAAGGGGCAGTGTCTGTCTGTGAGGTGGATGCACTTTGCAGAGTTTGGTGTTGGGGAAGGACCTCCTGCCTCCCTGGAACTGGGCTCCAGTCAGGTCTGGCTTTTGTAAATGTGGGCTGTGTAGAGATTCAGTATGTGGCTTCCTTGGTCTTGTGTATTTGGCTTGTTGACTCGGTTGTCTCCCATCCCTTCTATGGGAAACTGCATTTCACCATTTATTCCACCCATTGTTGGTTGTGCGATGTCATTGTTGGGGTCAGTGGGATTCATGTCGATTATGTATAATCTGACTGACTTGTTTGTACCCCCAGTGCTCACCCATGTACCGATCCTTTTGTATCAAATACGATTTGGTTATTGGTTCATCTTTATGCTAGGCCTGATAATTGGCAAAACAACAGTTCAACTGGTGATAGAGCATGCTTACAGCCATCACAGAGATGGTCTTCAACCATCTTCAGCGCCAACACCAGAGAAGCAGGCTCACCTCACAATTCTTTCTCATCTTCCTGGATTGTGGCAGGGTAGCATGGCAAAGTAATCAGCATTTAATACGTCTATTAAGTGGATCTGTAAGATCAGACTTCTTTTGTAGGAGAAAGATTCAACAATTTTTACTGGTCACGGGTGGGTGAATATTTCTATTTCATTCTAAGATCTTCCTCCATTCAGCTAAATCAATCCACCACATCTAAATCAGTTTAAATTCACTCCACTGGTTAAAAACAGGGCACTTACACCAAACAGACAAATCCTTCATTAGTGATACAAATTACACCACGTAAGAAGGAAACAGTGCTTTCTCATTGTCAATTGACTGAGGGATGCCTAACATGTATGTGCTGATACAGAGTATGAGGCTTCTGAAGTGTAACAGTCACAGAAATGATGGCTCTCAAGCCACAGCAGAGTCACCCTGATGAGTGGTGGCGTGGGAGAAGGTCCCTTTTGACAGCTTCCCACTGCAGCAATAGATGCACCTGTTTTTCTCTTCAGACAAGTGTAAATCAGAGCTGTACCAGATGTTTTTGTTGAATAGCCTGCAAGAGCCGCACTGAGTCAGCAGTCCCAGCACACCAAAATTTCCCTGAAAGTTTTAGCTGGATGCTCAGCAATAAAATACATGTAACCGCTTAGTAGGAAGAAGAATAGGTCACTGGGGATTTGGCTTGGCCTCTATTCTTTTTGTTGAACAAGTTTTTCCACTTTCTTTCACAAATAAGTACAACAAAATTCTGCCAGACTGCCCCCCTGTGACACACCTATGACTAATTTGTTAACAAGATAACCATTTTAATTCACTTCTCAGATAAGGCTATTTTTAGAAATTTTCTTGTGCATGGCTGCTCCCTAGAATGAGACTTACCCCTTCATGGTGCTCTGGCACTATCTAGTGTGACTGCAGACTTCCCCATAGCAAGCAGATGAGCAGCCACATCCAGCGAGCAGTGAGAAGCCGCTGCTTTCTCAACAGTGCAAAAGCACAAGTCATGAATTTGTTCCTGCCATTTTCTGTCTTTTCTCAGTGTGTCAGAACACAGTGAGAGTCAGCCTGAAGCTCCAGCCAAATTAAACAGGAGAAAGAACCCATATCTGGCTTCCATTTCCATATAAAAGAAACCAAACTCTATCCAAGGTCGTACAGACAATCTACAGCAAATCCAGGAAGGAAAGCCAGACCTATTCAGTTCCTCAGTCACTGGAGTTTTATTGATTTATTTTTTGTATGAGCATTCAGAAGTGCAGGATACTGTCTGCCAGTAGATAATAACCATGGTGGGGGGGCATGGCAGTGAAGCAGCCTGCCTCATAATCACACAGAGAGGACCAGACCTGTCCTCCCCATGGCCTTATGAACTGGAATAAAAGGATATAAAATTCATTTAAGAGTGGGTTGTGGTTTTTTTTAAATTTATGTCCAGTAAATTGTACACAGTGGTGAATGCACAGGTTAAATCAGTGTATTTCAAGAATTCAGATTGACAGTATTACTTTTGAGACATCAAGGAGAAAATATCCTGCAGATTACTGTTTTATACACATGAGAAAAGAGCTTCTGCATGATTGCTCAGTAGCCCCAGGAATGCTGCTGTCTGATCTATTGCTCAGTCTATCTGGTTTTGCCAACATCTAAATCAATACAGATGCATTCTCTTGGCTCTTAGAACTGTATCCTTCAGATTTGGCTCCTGTAAAGGCTGTGCCATTCAGCAAGAAGGCAAAAGGAGAGCAAGTATTACATCACAGATTAAAATATTTAGTTAGGAACAAGTGCCCTTCAAAAAACTAACAAGCAACAATCTTTCACACTTCCTACCACTACATCTGGGATACATCTCACATACTGCTAGTATTAAACATCAATAAATGAAGATGTGTATGTTGCATCAATTGTCTGCAAACCCCTATTGCCTATAGAAAGAGAATGCCTTAGATGTGCAAACCTGAATGCCTTCCAAATAAATATAATTTTCTAGTACCAAGTTACATATTCTCATTGTGGTAAGTTTTTCATTTAAGAGCTTTAATTTACTGCCTTTAATAACTTTTGTATCACTAAAAAATCTTGTGCTTCCTAACAAACATATCTATTTCTAGAGAATGCAAATTCAGTAAAAAATTCTTTTAATTGGTGGAAGAAAATTTTTTAATTATCATGACATTCTGCAAAATGTGGTTCTAATACATCACTGCCAAGATATTCAACCTGGCCTTTAAACTATGGGAAAGTGTTGATGTTTCCACTGACAGTGCAGAACATGTGTAGCTGGGTTTTTAGTAAGTAAGGTAGCTTTGTGATTTGCCAATCATCTATTCCTTTTCTTTTTTTCACAAACAAAAAACCCCAAACTAACCAACCCAAAATAAACCAAAACCAACAAAAAATCCTTACATTTATTGTATAAAAGCTACTTCCCCCCTTTCTTTATAATGAAATTTTCCAAAGTGACTCTTAAAGGTTTGTCAGATCCTGAGAGACTATCAAATGTAATAACGTGTTGCATTTTTAAATCCAGCTTCATTTCTAATGACATCTTAAAATCCAGCATACGTGGTCGCATTTTTCTTGCTTGCTGATGTCCTCCTGCATCTGAAAAAAATCTGCACTCTACCAATTTCAACAATGCATGACAGTAGGCAAAAGATGGCAAAAATTACCACTTTCAAGAAGTTTCAGAAATATCAGACATACAGAAGAGAGTTCATATCAGTACTTCACTAAAGAGGAAAATACAATGTAAGCTCCATCCTTGTTACACTGAAGAATCTAGCCAGGAGAAGATAGCCCATGCCCCACCAGATGCCACAGAGTACCTGTCTCTCTCAATCTCCTCTGTAATGTGGTGACAAATAAGGCAGAAAAGAAAGATAACCTTTTTCCATATGTGGGGCAGCCAAAATCACCTGCTTTATAGTAAAAGTTATTCACTTCAATACTAACAAGAGGACAACAACTTAATATATACAAGTAAACAGAAAAAACCAGCCATGACAACGTAACTTTCTCCTACACACTCCATCTCAAGCTCAGCCTGAGCTGCCCAATGCCCATTGCTGTGAACATGAGACAGCCAGTGAAACACACAGTGCACACACAAACACAAGGTCTGCAAAGTAGCTAAGCATTAGTAAAAAGCCACTATCTGTTGAAATTTGTTAAAAAATATAGCAATATCTTAGAGAAAATCAGAGCCACTGCATGGCTGCATCAGGGAGGCACCTCTGCAGATCACCTAGTCCAAAGCCTCTCCTCAAACCACAGCCAACTAGAGCAAGTTTCTCAGGGCTGCATACAGTTGGGCTCCCTCTGAATGGCAGCACAGCCCTCTGGTGTATCAGCCACTCCTCCCTGTTCTGGATAGTTTGCAGCTTGCTGATGATGCCCTCTATCCCCAGACATTAATGGAGAGGTAGAACAGCATTGGCCCCAGTATCCACTCTGGGGTACTGCTGTGGTGACTGGCTTTTAGCTGGACTCTGTGCCACTGATCACAGAATCATAGAATGGTTGGGTTGGAAGGGACTTCAAAGATCATTTAGTTCAATCCCCCTGCAGTGAGCAGGGATATCCTTCAGAGCCCTATCCAGCCTGACCTTGAATGTTTCCAGGGATGGGGCATCTACCACCTCTGTGGGCAACCTGTTCCAGTGTTTCACCACCTCCATCATAAAAAATTTCTTCCTTATATCCAGTCTGAATCTACCCTCCTTTAGTTTAAAACCATTACCCCTTGTCCTATCACTATGGGCCTTGTTTAAAAGTGCCTCCCCATCTTAGAAGATCCCTTTAATTATTGAAAGGCCACAATAAGTCTCCCCAGAGCCTCCTCTTATGCAGGCTAAACCACCTCAGCTCCCTCAGCCAGTCCTCATAAGGGAGGTGCTCCCCTCTATCATCTTCATGGCCCTCCTCTGGACTCACTTGAGCAGGTCCATGTCCTTCTTATTGTTGTGGGGGCCCCAGAGCTGAACACAGCACTGCAGATGGGGTCTCACGAGAGCAGAGTACAGGGGGAGAATCACCTCTCAACCTGCTGGCTATTCTTTTGATGCAGCCCAGGATATGGTTGGCTTTGTGGGCTGCAAGTGCACATTGCTGTCCAGTTTTTTCATCACCCAATACACCCAAGCCCTTCTCCCTTGCAAACCTTGGAGTCAGTTGCAACAAACTTCAAGGAAGCTGTATGATTATTCTATTAATTGCTCAGATTTTCAGATATTTTTTTTTTTTTGCCTATAGGTAAAGCCTTTTGTTTTCCTTGTGAACGCCAAGCAACTGGTCATATGTGTGCTTATGTAGTGACTGCACAGTCAGTGACAGTGACTGCACAGTAGTGACTGAGGAAGAAATGGAAACCTGCCACCTTCCCAGTTACACTCATCAGCAAAGTGGTCACTTCACCAGAGTGCTGAAGCAGGTATAGGCCATGTTGGCTCAGGCAACACTGCTTCATTTTGGTTGGCAGTAACTATCTGTGGAGGTGGCATGCTGCTGGGACAAGCATCTAGGCCCTTATATCCACACAGGTTGGCTAAGGTAATATCACACTATGCAACAGCAGCCTTTAATAGGAATACAAGTTACACTGGTCAGATGGGTGATGTGCCTGACTTAGCAGCTGCTTAGCAGTGTTATATAACTTAAACAAATCATACCCAAGTTGTTTTCAAGTTTAGATTTCAATCTTCTCCCCTGACTTGTGGAAGGGCAGAGTATGGCAGAGAGATGCCTTAATGTGTGGAGCTTTGGCTTTTTTGCAAGACACACTACAAGCCACACTGTTAAAGTGACAGTGCACAGCAAGTAACAGCTTGGTGTCCCTGCTGCTGTTACACACCACATCCCTCTGACTCACATTAACAGCTACTACCTGACTCACAGGCCCACGATCATCTTCCCACAGTAACTGAGGGAAGGGAGGAGGAGAGGGGTGTTTGTTTCCTTCTATCCTGAAAACTCATCCAGGGACACAGTGATGCTCCCGCTGCATGAGAGGAAAAGAGCTCCAGAAGTAAAGATGTCTCCAGACAGAGAGCCTATTTGGGCCCTCCCAGGTCCAGCTGAACACACAATAGGCTTTCAACTCTGAAACATTCACACACAGGTTGGAGTGACTGAGGTGTCCTTTGAATGTAAGAAAACTCCCAAGAGGCAGGTGCTATTCAGGGAGTGGTGGGACAGGAGATGGATGTGGTTTTGCAAACGAACCTCATTCCTTTTGGCAAGCTGGTTCTGAAGCTCTTTGACTACACATTTAAGGGTACACAAAGGACAATAAATCCGAGCAGAAAGCAGGTTCAGGGACCCTCCCTCAGGGAGGTGGTTTCTTCTAACCTACAGGTGTCAAGGAGACAGAACAGTTTAGAGGAACTAACCACCCCAAAAAAGAAAAGTTTTCTGGTTATAAAGTCCAGGATTATAGAAAAGCTAAGAAAAGGCAGGATGTGGTTTTGGGTCTTGTATGATATTTTAATGCAAATTTTACTACCTTCTGAATCTAATGAAGTTTTATTACCCCCTGACATTTCTGTGCCCACCTGTCTGGAGTCCCTTGTCACCCCACAAACATGCAAACTGGCATGCACCAGTGATCATGGCTCTTCAGAGAACAGGTCAGCAAGAAAGACCTGCTCTAGCAATGGGAAGAGGGATACAGCTCCTTGCAGAAATCAGCAGGCTTCCTGACACCAGCAGCAACAGGAGACCATCTCCCCATGGCAAGTGTCCTGAGCTCACCTGGGAAAGACTCTCAGCCTCAGAAGATAGGAGCTATTTTTAAATAGGCAGTCTTGTACAGACCACCCTCATGGCTCCTACTGTCCAAGCCCAACCAAAATACACAGCTTGGCACCATCACAGTGGCAACAGGGAGGCAAGGCAATCTCATGGAGGGTGCTGGAAGGTGAGTCTTTGTATTTCAGATGAGCTACCTGAAACTCCCTGCACACTTGCACATCCAGAAAGGATGTGCAGCCACAAGCAGAGCTTGTTCAAATGTCCTGTGTGAGGCCGCATCCTTTCCCCCTGATGGAACAGGCTCATTTCTGCAAAGGGTAAACTCAGCTGACACTGATTTTCTGGCTTTAAAAGAGCTTCTCTTGGCATGACTATGCTTTTACTGGAGTCAGAGGGCACACAGTGGACAGAACAGCTTAAAGTTTAGTTAAGATATTTTAGGACATATAGTGGCATTACAGAAAGTAAAGTAAGAAGTGACTAATCAAGGACCTCTCAACTTTTTAGCCTGTGATAGATCTTTAACACCTGACTGTTGGAAAAACAGGCAATACAGGCAATGAAGAGATATATCTTCATCAAAAAGCATCTCTTGTTTCCAAACAGTGGAAGTAAAGGACAAGTAAAGGAGAAGTAAAAAAAAAAAAAGTTTGCTTCAAAATAGAAAAAGTATTCCATCAGTCTTTCATTGGAAAAGCATATAAAACCTAATTAAAAAAAAAAAAAAAAAGATAAAAAGAGATTAAGATTTTTTGCAGTAACAATTTTTGTACACTGAGGACTCCTAATACAAGCTGGACAAATTCTTTAAGGTTTAGGATAAACTCCTTCCAAGGTAGTCCATCCCAATGAATCCTGTAATTAAAGGATAATGGTTATTTCACTCAAAGAAAGAGCTCTTAAAAAGAAGAAAATTCCATTATCATCTAATTAGAAAAAAGTGCAGCTGGAAAAAAACTAATTCTGAGATAACTGAAGTTTGGATTCACAACTTGAGGTAGTTCCCTAAAATTATTCCTCAAAATGCAGCTTATAGCCTGAGGATCTGAAACATAAAGAAATCAGAGACAAATTCCTTTTAACCACAAAAGGTCATTTTCAAAATCTTTGAATATATGTCAATGTGTGCATAAAATACCAAAGTATTAGTTAGGGTGTCCAAAAGAACTATTGAAGAATTAGCACTTCAAAAAAAATTGAAACAGTGGTCTCTGTATGATTGCCAAGTAACTGACAAAGGGGATTTTGAATTAAACTAAAATTTCTAGTATATAACAGAATGATGTTAAATATAGGGCCCAAATCCAGTCTGTTCAGAAAAATAGCTGGATGCTGAAATGCCAAGACACATTTCAAAGAGAGATCATTCAGATTCCAAGTTGTGAAAATTCACACTGATGCACTGAATTTTATGTAATTTAGTTAAAAATACTCTTGTTCAACTTGTACATATTAGAGACACAATTCATGCTCGAAATGTCTCAAAAACAGAAGACAAACAGAAATATATTTGAAGGAATCATGGGATAATAAAATTAACCCAAATCAGTAAGGACCGCTTCTTTAGCTCTGCAGATGGGCAGAATTACATGTGTTTTCAATGCACATGATTAACCTGCAGAAGTTTTCTGCTAGCTTAACTTTTCTTAAAGTCACTTTCTGGGGAGGATAAGGGGATATTTTTTGGGCATAGTATGGAAGCGAAATCTCACACATAAAATCAGTCACAGTAAAAAAGTCACAGTAAAAAAAACCTCCTATTAATCAGTACACACAGGAAAATGTTTTCATTATTTTTGTGGTTCAGATTGAAAATCCCGGTGCTTTCAGGAAGTAGAGATTAAAACTGGCCTTTGTGCCTTTTCCCCCTTTTGCTGTGTGTAAAGTAGCTGGATATTTCATGAAAGGCCACCATATACAATCTCTCTCCATTGTTCCTGCAACTCCCAGATGCCAATTGTTAGTCAGATTACTTGATTCTCAAAGCAGAAGAAAGATCATTGTTTTTTTTCCAACACTAGTAACAAAAAAAATCTTTTTCAGATTTTATGATGCACAGATCTTAACATGCACAGGGGAAATTCTAGTTCTATGCATATATGTGCAGATGCAAATCATGCACATTCATAACTTCTGCTACCATAGGCCAATTCTCACCGAGTGAATAGGAACCTTTCCACCAAACAGAAGTGAGCTATGCCCATAGACCATTGAACTATATACGTGGGATATGCTAAATTGTATTCTGGAAATGAACTTTGCAAAAATCACTCAAAAATTTCTTAACCTTTCTGTTCTGAATTATATTTTATATCAAATCCACTTTTGGTAAATATAAATCATCACCTTGTAATGGTCCATTTGTAGATTGCATCTATAGTAGCAACAATATCAATATTCATAAGAACTTGAGCTTTCAGATCTGGTAAAACAGGTAGTTCCTCAAGAAAATATTTATTTAGAAGAGTACTTTATGTTCATTTTTCATCAAAAATGTATTAAAACAAAAACCCATAAAATAAAAAAGAAACCACAACCTATTAGACAAGTAGAATGCAGCTCCAGAGCCAATTTGATTCAGTCTCCATACAGTACATACAGGAGTAAAAATTGCTTATAGTTTGCTTATGTTCACTCCCTCCTCTACAGGGAATAAGGGAGACATTTCATTTCATCCCGGAGAAAACACACACTTCTTGACTACAGCAGATACTTTATAATAGTCTCTATTTCTCAACACAACAATTTTTCGTCATAGAAAACAGTAACTAAAAAAAAAAAAAAAAAAAGAGAGAAAAATCCATCAATTCATCTGGAGGCATACAAAATGTAAACATATCTTCAAGAGTAGGACAATACATTGAGCATTACTAATTTATATCTTTCTGAATAATTCTAGTTATTTATTTTAGTCTATAGATAAAAACAAGAGCTAGAATATTTTTTTCTGCTCAAGAAGAACACAAAATAATATTGTAGAGAGATGACAGAAAAGCAACTTACATAAAACATTATGTACAAACATTCATTGCTATTAAGGTGACATTGAAATACCAGCTCCATGTCAGTCCAAATAATAAACCAGGAAATAGCACTAAACAATTATACAGAAGTCTGATCGGAACTCCATTATGAAAGACCAAGCTCCTTTCCATACCATTCAGGTGATTACTTACAACAAGCACAAAAAAAATAGGTAAATCTTTAAATCTTTTTTACATCCTTTTGCATGGATTTAAATGATATCACAAGGAGAAAAGCAGAGCAGAATGAGCTCTTATTCATGCGCATAGACTAATGGCTCTTTTGGGCTGATCAACTGAGGACATTAAGAAACCCAGAAAAGTATTGCAAAGCTTCTGTTTAACGAACTCAGCCCACCTAATTTGCCAAGGCATATCATGCTATCACACAAAACACAACACTGTCTAGTAGGATCACACCTCTGAGTTTCTCCATTGTCAAATCATTTCCTAAAATATGTGCACTCTTCTCAAATGGAATAATATATCTTGGTCACGTTTAATAATTTTGCATATTGTATTAAGCTCCTTGAAACTCCCCTCTTCTGCAGTTTAGATAAAAATAATGATCTTCTGAGGCTCATTTCAGGTGGCTCTCATCTTGTAGACAGAGCATATTGCAGACAGACAGACTCTGTAACAGTCATTCGGACAGTGAAGTGTACAAAAGAGATTTTTAAAATTTGAAAACTTTGATTGTGGAGTTCTGCATTAATGGTATCCTTTTCAACACCTAACTGGCATCAAAACTTCATTTGCTTTCAGAAATGTACTTACATGCTTTACAAATGTTCTCTATAAGGTTTGAGCAAGTGCTTAATAAAACACCAGAATCCCATTTCTTCTTTTTTTTTTGGTGAAAATTTAATTTTATACCTGTATCATCTTTTCCTCCACACTGACACCAGCAGCAATATAAACAATTCTGTGAGCAATGAAAAGGCAGGATTGTAGAACATCCCTACACTGCCAGACTTTGCAGCCCATGCTGTAATTAGATAACATAAGAACTCCAAAGGCAGATAAATGTTGGCCAGAACCCTTTATAAAACATCGAAGCAGAGGTGAGCTTTGGTGTGCAGGTAAAATGTGACTGATGCCCACAGTATCCCTGAGAAGAACTGGTCTCTTATTTAATATTTTGCATAAACTCTTCTTCCAAATATTCCAGAAAACTCTTCCATGTAAACTTCATCTTCCTGTCTACAAACTCTTGATCAATTTTAAGGAGCATATTTAATTTGTTTCTCAAAGCTTCTCTCATAAGCTCACCCTTTTTGTTGATGTCTTGATATACTGAGATGTCATATTTTATCTGTTTATCCCTCGAGTAAATGCTTTACTTGGCAGTTGACAAGGCAGTTATGAAGACCCTGCTTGGTGAGTCACTATTTAACTAACCAACCAAATTATTTCATTTAAATTGTCTTACTTTCTGGCCCAGGTGATTCTCATGATCTTCCAGGACACCTTGTGAGCCATCATGGGCCCTGCTCCCCAGAGCACCAATGTCCTCTGGTGAATCATTTCACATGCTTCTGCCAAGCCACTGGGACCACAGACTGTGACTTATTCAACCACACCTGTTTAAAAACAAACCTTCAACCTTCTCACTAACTCTAACAACAGACATATCAAAAAGCCCCAAGGCTTTCCTGAGAGCTAGGGTATGTTGCAGGCTTTTTATCAATTGCAAACTAATGATAGTGGCAGGACCACTTTCAGGTACTGTCTTAAGGGAATTCATGAGATGTGACTGGAAAAGTCCACAGTTCACCCAAGTAATTAAGCACAATGATGCAAATACAAGTGATGTGTTATAAAGTTGCCAAGCTCCAGACAGCCAGAAGACCACAATGGTGCAGCATTGTTCAAGGGTCTGTGTTCATGCCAATGCACAGTCACCACATATTATTTCTCTAAGCGCCCTTTCCTGATGCCTGTTGGAGTCAAGATAACAAGTTAGAAAAGACCCCAGATGGACTTACGTGCTTACAAGTCAGCAGCTAAATAAAAATGATTCTGACTTCCAGGACTTGTGACTACAATCCACAGAACTTTAAGTCCTTCACACCACTGATATTACAACAGCTTCCAGTTATTCAGCAGCTTTTGAAACAATTGTATGTGTGATGTGCCCCTCCTTCTGCCTTGTTATAACACAACCTGCCCCTTAGCCTGCCCAGCACAAGAGTTGCAGGTCATAACTGGGACATGTATGAAGCCTTCAGAAGGAGACTGGACAAGAAAAGCAGAAGCAACAGCTTTCCTTGCTTAGCATGCTCAGACAGAAGATGAAAAGTTCTTCATGATGCTGGATCTACAGGTTTCTTGGGTACATAAGGCTGCAGAAGAAAAATTAACCGCCAATCATAAGAGTAGACAGTGGTCAGTCTCCTGTAACCATGCTGCACCTGGTAAGCACACTGACAAGACAGGACTTGTCTCCAAAACGTGGGGGAGAAAATATTGTCTGGAAGAATAAACAATGCCTATTTCAGGAGGGATCCTTCTACCTCTGGTGCTTGGAGGACACGGGCTATGCCACCAATACACACAGCACACCCTCGATAGGGACCCTGCCCAGAGACTCCAGTCACTGGGGTCCCACATAGCTGGCACTGTCCCTCAAAGATTTGCTTTTTCTAGACAATTCTTCAGAGGAACTTCACTCCAGGTTACTTCTTCTCGTCATTCTCCATAGTGAGGAAAATAGTGCCATGGACTAGTTGAATGTTGTATTACTTTGACTTTATATTGCCTTTGACACACAGTCTGCCATAGTCTCCTTACCAAACTGATGAAATATGGACTGGATAAGTGCACAATGCAGTGGGCAGAAACTGGCTGACAGCTGGCGACTGGTAACCAATGACATCTCTCAAGGATCAAGACTGGCACAAAGACTGCTTAATGTCTTCATCAATGACCAGGATGATAAGATGGTGTCTCCTCTCAGCAGATTTGTGGGTGACATCAAGTGGTCAGTTCAATGGAGGAAAAGGCTACTCTTCACATAGACACATAGAAATGTGCTACAAGAACCTTGTGAAGTCCAACAAAAGAAAATTCAGTCTTGCTCCTGGGATGGAATAATCCCAATGCAACAATATAGGCTGAGACTGACTGTCAGAGCAGCAGTTCTGCAGAAAAAGATCTCAAGGTCCTTGTGGACAACAAGTCAAACATGAATCAGCAGTGTGTCCTTGCAGCAAAGAGAACAAATTGCATCCAAGGTTATATTGGTACATGTGTATCTGGCAGGCTCAGTAGAGTGATCCTTCCCCTCTATTTGGTGCTTGCAATACTGCATCTGGAGTGCTGTGTCCAGTTCTGGTCTCCCCAGTACAAAAAGGGCTTTGACAGACTGGAGCAAGTCCACTGGAGGCCACCAGGACAGTAAGGACTCAGAGCACATGAAGTACAAGAAGCAGGAACATCTTGGGTAAGAGAAGAGAAAGGGGACACTTTTTTGTTCACTGTAACTACCTGATCAGACAACATAGAGAGGATAAAGCCAGACCCTGCCCAGACATGCACAGAACAAGACAAGGAGCAATGGACACAAGTTAGAACATGGGAAATTCTGATTAGGTAATAGAAAATATATTTGCCATGAAGGTTGTTGCAGATTGCCCAGAGATGTTGTCAGATCTTTATCCTTGGAGGTGGCTGAAACTTAACTGGGCATGGCCATGAGCAATCTGATCCAATTAGACCTGATTTGAGCAGGGAGTTGAACTAGAAGATCTCTCGAGATCCTTTCCAACCTAAACTGTTCTTTGACTTTGTAGCTTTAATAAAAGGTATTTCAAAGGTTACAAGGTAAAAAAAATTCAGAAGGGGGTGAAACTGCTGGATTTAGGCACAGAACTCAGTTTTTAATTGCAGTTTTTGAAAAAAAAAGAACAGTCTGCTGCTTCAAATACATCTTCAATTCAGTTTACAGCATGTACATTAGTGTCTCTAACAGAGGATAGAAAGCAAAGCAAAGCACATCTTTCACACCAGTTAGGGATTCATGTTAGAAGTCTCTCAGACTGTCAGGGAAACTCACATTAGACTGAAGTAGTGCAAAAACATTTCTGGGGAAAAAAAAAAAAAAAAGAGGTATTACTATCAATAGGCACTTTCTAATACATCCAAAATGGCAAATGAAAGCATGCCATAGAGACCATGGCTCCTGGGAACAAAGTAAAGACATACAAACACTACAGCACTGCACCAGTCACCAGTCCATCCATGCAGACTGGGACTCATCTATCTGCACCTTTCCATACGCATTCTGGGGAAACTTATCCTAAATGAAGGAATAGGCTTTGATGAGGAAAGTATTAACAGAAAGCTTTTGGCCTTCATGATTAATCACTTGAGTCTTACAAAAGTCATGCTCTGGCTCCACCAAGATAAGGAATATGTGGAGTAGCTCTGCATACTAAGGCATTCCTGGTCAAATGAAGTACTGGAGTGCTTCCACTTATTTCACTGAGCATTCCCCTTGTTCAGAATTCTATGCAGAGGCTCTGACATGAGATAACCAGTATTTGAAATTATATGATACTTGGCAGTATCATTTTACTATGGCATCTCAAAGAGCCAATCAGTTCTGGAGACTTTCTGCTACCCTTGCAAAGGCCACCCTCCAGGTGACCAGGCAGCCCTGGTGCTCATTTAGGTAATGCGAAGCTAACACCCCTCTCTCCACCCAGATGTCTGGAGAGAAGAAATCGTTCAAGAGATCATCCCTACACTGTTTACCTGAGCTACAATCATGAGC
Organism: Athene noctua; assembly: GCF_965140245.1. NCBI lineage: Eukaryota > Metazoa > Chordata > Aves > Strigiformes > Strigidae > Athene > Athene noctua. The sequence continues at coordinate 42,815,788 of NC_134077.1, forward strand.
CCACCACTTTGTGTATCCAGGACTTAGTACCTCCTGAGCCTTCCTGTGGATCTGATACCATTTGTAACCACACAGAGTATGCTGCCTGCAAATCCCTTGCACCTAACATCCCCTTGATCATCTGGCTCTTTAATGTGGTATGGAGCAATGGATCTCAAACTTTATTCTCAGGTGTTCACTTCTGAGAGCGGTTCATCTACAGTTAAAAGCCTAGGTGCAATGCATTGACCAGCCCTGCGCTGACCAGACTCTGCTGTCACCTAACTTGTTTGTCCCATGGACCGCAATGTGACTAAGAAGTGAGCACTGAAACCTACAGCATTTGGCTGCCTGCCATGACCAGACCTGCTTGAATGAGCACAGGTTCATCCTGCACAGTGGTGCTCCTTTCTTTCTGCTGCTTGGTGAGAAAATGAAAAAGTTGTGATTTTTAGGAGTGTCGCTGCCATAAACGTTTACTAAAAATCAAAATATCTGCAAATAATATCTGCAGCCCTGGCTAGTTTGAACCTAGGCCTTGTTCATTAAAATATCATAACAAATACAAATTTTTGTTCCTCCTGAATGGTCATTTAAGATTTATATGTTTCTGTTTGCTTGTGACCTTCTTTATAAACAAGGAAGTCCTCGTCTTCCACTTATAAATTATCCATTAGATGTTTTAACTATTCAGTAACTCTAATAGGGGAATGATAAAATAATAATGTTTTGAATAGTAATGATAACGATGCATGCATAATAAAAAACTTTTCTGAGGATTTTGGAGAGCATTCCCCTCGATAAATACAAACTTTTACATATTCTGATTTTAAAAAAACAACCTTATGAATAAAAGAATCTTTTATTTAGGTGTCAGAGACCACCAAGGTGAAAGCAGTGATGGAGGTGAAAATGTCTGATTTGATCAACCACATCCACTTTTGCCAGATTTGCTCTACTCTATTTTGGAACTGAGAAAGAGCAATGGTACACATGTAACACAGAGGAATTAGTGGGATACAGTTACTATTAATATAAATCTACAGCCAATAGCAACAGAAATTATACTGCTTAATCCTTGTATTTGGGGTCTAATTCAGCCCACAGTTACAGCTGTAATGTCAGTGAAGTTCTACTAATGTGTCCTGAGGCAGAGACTGGCTCAAAACTTTCAGTTGTCTTTTACTTCTACTTCATGACTCAAGGATAAATGATAATGTTCTGTTTCATGTTATGACTTCCATTCATGTAAGAAATTATTTGAAGGCTATTGATTTGGTTTTTCTTTCTCACCAGAAACAAAATTATCTTTCACTTTTGCTTTTATACACTAAAGATTTTATGATTTGATTCCAATAATTTAGGGATGGAGTTTGGATACACCTATTTCAGCAATATATAATGACATTTTTAATACTACACCCATCTTTTTAAAGTACTTGACAGTTTTTTCCTCTTTTCAGAGCTCAGATTTAAAATTTCCCCACGCACTGTTCTTAAAACATTTTTATGCTTCAAAAGAATGCATTAGACAGGAAAGCTAAAAGAAAAACTGCAATGCATTTGTTATTTGCCCTTTTTTAAAGCCTCTTCACAGACTTCTGATTTTTGCCCTTGTTCCTTTTATTCTCAAATGGAATAATTTATTAACAGAGTTGTTGTCATTCTAATATATGCATACCCACTCTGAAAAAAAGGTGTTATTTTTTCTGTCGAGAAAAATCAGACATTAGAAACCTTTCAGATTTTCTTATTTATAGGCAACTATATCCACATCATTTCTAAGGCTTTTTCAGAATCTTTTTAAGGAAGAAAAATTTGGGAGAAAATAATTCTCTTAAGGCTAATTCAATAGTGGCACAGCAGAACTGTCAATATGAGAACAATGCCACAATGTGTACCTTTGCATTAAATTTATCCTTGCACTACAGGGGAAAATTTATTAATGGACAGAAAATAGGCAGTTTGCAGTAGGGTCAAGCAGCATTAGCTATTCTTACAGTATTGTGTGAGGAGTCAGCAAGAAAAATGCTTAGCCTTCTCTGGCAACAGTTTCAGACCTTTTCGAGTGCACTGGCCTTGCTATGATCTGCTGTGATACAGTGACTCTCTGAGCAAAATCTGAGTGCCACTTGGCAGATACTTCTTGCTGTTTATCCATCGGCAATCCTTATGGATCCCGTTTCACAGAAACAATCTTTTACTGCTTTCTTCTGAGGATTTGGGGTTTTTTTTTAGGGTTCTTTTTGTCTCTCCACTGTTAAGATTTTTAACTCAGTTTTTCAGCACAAATATGCACCTATGACATTTGACATTATTACCTGGGCCATATGCCTGTTGCTATTCAGCACATCAAGAGGGTGAGTCCTACCAGGGTGCCCACCCTAACATGGTTCAAAACAAGGGCACACTCCTCCCCCCTAGGCATGCTCTGGGATGGGAAGGCATGCTGAAGGATGTTTCATTGCCCCACCTCCAAGTAGCAGTGGAGGAGCTAGTGCTTATTGCAGGCATGGAGGGACGGACAGACAGACAGGAATACATGTGTTAACCAAATAAACGCTGGCAGAGACATCGGCAAATGCCATGGAGCTGAGCGGTGCCCGAGTCTTGCTCTCAGCCTGCCTGTGCCAGGGACAAACTCAAAGTTTGACACCAGTTTGGACTAGCAAGGAAGCACATCTTCTAGGCAAATCAGGAAAATAACTTCAGGGATTCCCCAAGGTCAGGAAGACCCTGTGCTGGAAGATGTGGACTATGCTGAGAAAGCTCACTGTATATTTGCCTTTTTCCTAGGTATTCACCAGTGGCCCATGGACTGTTTGGAGCCACTTTCAGTGTTGTGTTCCTCTGAGTCTGGAGCAGGTTTCTTAGAGAGGAGGTTAATGCCCCAAGCCTGTCAGTGTTTAAGGTGCACTTGAACAATGCCCTTAATTGCATGCTTTAACTTTTGGGCAGCCTGGATGTGGCAAGGCACCTGGACAAGATGGTCATTATAGGTCCCTTCCACTGAACTATCATCAGTCATGACTGTGCATGATAGGGACTACCTGGGGAGCACCACAGAATTTTGCAGTAAAAGAACGATATTCTTCATTTGGTTTCCTGCTCCCTTCCTAGTACTATGTCGCTCTGTGCCCTTGCCTGTTTGCTTACTGCTATTGTGCATTGAGCTGACATTTCCACAGCCCCATTGTGACACCAAGATCACACCTCTGTAGAAAGTCAACTCATAGCCCTTTATGTGTAAAGCCAGGATTGTCCTTCCCATGTGTATTACTTTACATTTGCCTACACATAATTTCAGCTGCCTGTTTATTCTCTGCTCAGTCTCATGAGATTCTTCTTTGATAGTCCTTATCTTTAAAATGCTGAATAAGGTTAATCATCAGGAAACTTTCCTCCTCACTATTCACCTCCTTTGCCATAAAAGTTATAAATATGTTTAACAGCAGAGGCCCTTGTCTGACTCCATTGGTGACGTCTTTCTACACTGAAATCCCCAAATCAACCATTTATTTTTCTTCTCTATTACCCAGTGTAGTTTCTTACAGATCCATAGAGCACATTAGGAAAAATAAAAGTACTATAAACCTTACAGCTCCCCTACTGACTTACAGATCTGGTTTTGCTTCTTACTACAAAATATATTAAAGCAAAGAGAGGCCCAGATGTAGTCACCAGCTAAGATGGTGGTTGGGTTAGGATGCACAAGTCAGGTTAAAAACATGTCCAATTTCACAACTGCAGCTCTAGCAGTTGAAGTAAATGTTGTCGCTTTATGTCATTCTCTGGAAAACATTCAATATTACTAAAGGATTCTTAACGCCTGAGCTAGCAGAATAGCTGCAGTCACTTAAATGAACAACATGCATTTTTCCATATAAAAATAGCCTGGGTTTTTTTTCAAAACGAAACACCAGAGTTGCATGTGAATACCTAAATAAACACCATCAGACTTCATCTCATGTGCCTCCCACTGTAAAGCAGAAATCTACATAAAATTGCAGAGGCCTGCTCAAGAAAGCAGAGCGATCACACAAGTACATTTTAAAGTACCATTTGAAAAATGATTCAGTGACCAAGAAGAATGACTGTCCATGACACTTAGTGACACTTCTGACACTAATAGCTTGTATGCAAATATTCACATAGGGTAGCACTTGCCTGGCATGAACTTACACTCTTGTCTAGGACTAAGACTTATACCAAAGATAAATACAGAACAAAAAATAGCAAAAAACCCTCAACTCCCCAGTAAAGGAATACAAGTCAAAAAAAAAAAAAAAAAAAAGTGCAGAAGAGACCTGGAACAGTTTCTAGTTGTTACGAGGCAAGCCTTGAAAACATACACTAATATCTAGACAGGACCTGAAGAAATGTCGTGTCTGAAAAGTCATGGGGTACACAGCTTTGTACTTTTTTTTATCCATTATACTGGCTAATTTAGTAAAACTTAGTATTCACACCCAAAATCTTGCCTTATGTCCTCAGACCATCACAGCTTCAACAACACTAGGACAACAGAAACCGCGTTCAGTGTTTGTAGCCCAGTGAAGCAGGACGTCGTGAGGCAGCCTTGCTTTCCTCAGAAGCAGGACCTGACGAGTCCGTGGCAAGTACAAAGAATGAAAATTGCACTACTAGAAACTAACTGAAAGCTTACTGCTTTAAACTCTTCATTAAACCAACCAAGATCAGCTTGATTACCAGATAGGCAAATAGAGTCTCCAGTAAGCAAGGGAAAACATTCCTCCAGCAAATCTGTGTCACAAGCTGTGCTGAACTCTGGTCAGACTTGCATTAACTTTTTATTCATGCTTTTTAGAGCATTAGTTTATTATCCAGTCAGTATATACCCATACCAGTTCCCCTGATTACTGACACCAAGAACCTAGCACACCATCCAGTCCTGTGAAGAAAACTTACAAAATGGAAGGAGGTGACCTTTCCTTCTTATAAGATACCGCAATACAGCCTCCACCTTCAACACCAGTTATCACTAGTCTGCACCTGACCTCTTCCTGTCTCACCCCTTCTCGACAACCCCCACCAGCACACTAGCACTCTAGGAAGGACCCACACCACCCACATAGTCTTCTGATAGAGATGACCTAGCTCTTACAACAGAGGTTGTGTCCTCAGCAGTTTCAGACAAAGGTACAACTTCATGAAAAACAGCAGAATTGCCAGAGGCTGGCATCTCTCCTAAATCTTATGTACCACTGAGAAATTCTGTTAGCAAAATTATTCCACAGTTATTCGGCCCTTCTCCAGAGCATTCTCATCCCTAATCTCACACCAGTACAGACAACCTGGCACTTTCCATTGTAATTGCCTTAATTGGCAAGGAAGTACTCGTGCAGTAAGACACCAGAGGCATGCCACCACAGAGCAGCAGCTCTTCTTCCACACGCTCTGGGCTCTAGTGTGCTTGTTAGCTGGCAAGTGATTTTCATACCAAGGAGTCCACCAGGCATTAAAGCAGTGTGGACACCAGTATCACACTCACAGAGTGACTACAGGCTGGAGTCCTGGCCTCTCATCTCCAGACTGTGTTCCCTTGCACAGGGCAGTATTTAACTCAGGGTGGCCAGACTCACATTTATTTCCAAGCACAGCATCAAAACATGATCTTCACTTCATCTCTGCATCCCTAAACTTCATTGCAAATCTAGAAGTGGCAGGATTTTCCCATGTGTTTGAAAAAAAATTAGATCTACCATCTCAAACACTACTATGCAACACAAGTAAAAATGACTGATGTAATACAAGGTTTGATATACGTGGTATATCATCCAGCTAAATCAAAACTGGGTGAGGTCCTCTCCTAGGACAATTCTAATTATACAGTGACTTAGTAATTTGAAGACCAGCACAGATTTATTCTCCTGTCATTTATTTCCCATGAGTCTTTCGACAAATAACCTTTCTAGCTGTCACACTGGTAAAATGGACGGTGTTTACAAGCCCAAGTACTCAGGTTACTCTAGCATAAGAAGACACTATGGTCAGAGTTGCAAGACATTAATGTCAGAGTTGCAAGTAAGTTGTGTTCATGATGATACGTCCTTATCAGAGCTTCCCAAATGGGTGGATGAGACTGTCTATTCTCTTGCTCTCACTGCCTTTGCTTAGAGAGTCATGCATTATCACGCCATGTAATTCCACTGAAAGGGCTGCTGTCCAAAAGCACACATTTCTCTTGGACTTTTCTGTTTGACAGGTGTGTTTTTCCCTGCATTTTCATGAACTTTTCCCCCACAGGGAGACAAAAACAATACAACTGACCCTCCAGAGTAGCACAAACATGCAATTGGGTGTTACATAGTGGTGTCTTAGTGGTTGTACTGCAAGAAAAGGCTATAAACAGTGCTCTTCTACCCAAATTGAATGGGAATGAAGCACGTTGGCACCCTGTTGAATTCCAAAAGCTCATGTCCCCCTGCATTTCCTGCAAGAGTTATTCAAGAGTGAAGCTGGTGAAGAACAAACCTGCCCACTCCTGTACGTCATGGCTTTAATGGATTACCTGAAGAAAAACTGACTGGAGAGTGTGGACACAAAAATACACAATGAGAAGTAATTCAGTAAACCAAGATGGCAACAAAAAGCATCATGAATATATACACCAGGAGGACTGTCAGTGAAATGCATCCTCATTTCTTTCAGTCACTCTGACAGTTGTGCTTCATAAAGCTTCATGAAACCAAATCCTGCAGTCCTTGTTCAGCTTTTGTGGAAGAAAACTTCCCATTAATGTCAAAGACCACATTACCTCATACAGAACTGCAGGGCTAATTCCAGAGACATCACTCATTATTCACTGTGATTGCACACTTTCTGTAGGACTAACATATCTTCATTCTCCCTTCATGTTCTCCTTTGGAAATTAAGACCAGGCTTTGGTGAAGTAAGTCCGACTACAAAATCAGTCCAGAGGTCAGGCTGGTGCACACTGCTAAACTAGATTATACAGCCATGTACAAATAAACACAGCTTACCCTGAGATGTAGGGAGAATACATTTAATTTCCAGTTACTGTACTGGTTCCTCTTCTATATGCAATAAGGTTTCTGGGAGATTCAGTAAACTATCCTAAAGTGGGCAGTACACTCTGCTCACATTACCAGTCCAGTCAGTGTGGGATGACTACAGTGGTTGAAGGTTTCTGTTCCTTTCTCTCTGCAGCTGACAAGAGTGACTGAATGGTGTACATGGTCTCCAGCTGCCACAGTTTACATCTAGCAGCAAGAAAGAAGTATCCACAGGTTATCTGCAGGAGGCATGCCTTCCATGCAGCATCCTTCTGTTGGGGTGAAAACTGCTGTGAGAGAAGGGAGGCAGAAGGCAAGGGGAAAAATAACCTTGAACCAGATGAAAACACGAAGCTTAGTGCTAAAGAATTATTGCATGCCAGAATCAGTGAATTAGTTGTCAGCAGAATTCTACAAGAAGTGATGTGGGCAAGAAATTTCATGTACTAGATCAAGTGCTTGACCAAATAAAAGAAGACCATATGAAAATGGTCTTATGTATCCAATTTGAGATGTCAGCAGGGCTAAACAATATTTAAGAATAAATTACAACGCATGCCAAAATTGGAGATGAGGGCAGATGACCAGAGAAGGTGCCCTGCTGGACATCTTCTTTGTGAACAGAGAAGGACTGGTGGATGATGTGTCAGTTGGAGGCTGACTAGGGCACAGAGATCATGAAATAATAGAGTTCTCAATTCTTAGAGAGGCCAGGAGATGGGGAAAGCAGAACTGAAATCCTGGGCTTCAAAAGGGCGGACTGACTTGTTAAGCAACTGCTTGACAGAATACCTTGGGAGATGATCCTAAAGGGTATGGGGGTCCAGGACACTCTTTAAGAGGGAAGTGTTAATGGCACAGGAGCAGGCTGTCCCCAGGTGCTGTAAGAGAAGCCGACATCAGAGAAGACCACCCTGGCTGAAGAGGGAGCTTTGGCTACAACTCAGGGAGAAAAGGAGACTTTAAAGACTTTGGAAGAAGGGGCTAGCCACTCACAGTGATTACAAAAAGGCTGTGAGGCTATGAAGGGGAGAAATCAGGAGGTCTAAAGCCCAGCTGGAAATTAATCTGGCTTCAGTAATCAAGGATTAAAAAGAAATGAAATACATCAACAGCAAAAGAAAGACCAGGGAGAGCCTCCATGCCCTTCTAGACACAGGAGGAAACATGGTAACAAGTGACGAGGAGAAGCTTGATGCCTTCTTTGCCTCAGTCTTTAATAACAAGACTATTGTACTGAGGGAATCCAGCCTCCTCAGCCAGAAGACAGAGACTGGGAGAACGACCCCCCTGCAGTCCAGGAGGAGATGGTCAGTGACCTGCTGCATCACACAGACACACACAAGTCTATGGAACCAGATGGGATACACCCGAGGGTGCTGAAGGAGCTGGCTGGGGTGCTCGCCAAGCCGCTTTCCATCATTTACCTGCAGTCCTGGCTGACTGGGGAGGTCCTGACTGATTGGAAATTGGCCAGTGTGAGGCCCATCTATAAGAAGGGTCAGAAGGATGATCTGGGAAATTACAGGCCTGTCAGCTTGACTTCAGTGCCCGGGAAGACGATGGAGCAGCTCATCCTGAGTACCATCACACAACACGTGCGGGACAATCAGATGCTCAGGCCCAGTCAGCATGGGTTTATGAAAGGCAGGTCCTGCCTGACAAACCTGATAATCTACAACAGGGTGATCTGCTTATTGGATGAGGGAAAGGCTGTGGATGTTGTCTACCTTGACCTTAGAAAGGCCTTTGACACTGTTTCCCACAGCATTCTCCTGGCGAAACTGACTGCTCGTGGCTTGGATGGGCACACACTTTGCTGGGTAAAAAACTGTCTGGATGGCCGGGCCCAGAGAGTTGTGGTGAACGGAGTTAAATCCAGTTGGCGGCCGGTCACGAGTGATGTGCCCCAGGGCTCGGTTTTGGGGCCACTCCTGTTTAAAAACATCTTTATTGATGATCTAGACGAGGGGATCGAGTGCACCCTCAGTCAGTTTGCAGATGACACCAGGTTGGGTGGGAGTGTTGATGTGCTCGCGGGTAGGGAGGCTCTGCAGAGAGACCTGGACAGGCTGGAGCCACGGGCTGAGGCCAACTGGAGGAGTTTCCATAAGGCCAAATGCCGGGGGCTGCCCTTGGGCCACAACAACCCCCAGCAGCGCTACAGGCTTGGGGAGGAGTGGCTGGAGAGCTGCCAGTCAGAGAAGGACCTGGGGGTGCTGACTGACAGCCGGCTGAACAGGAGCCAGCAGTGTGCCCAGGTGGCCAAAAAGGCCAATGGCATCCTGGCTTGTGTCAGCAATAGCGTGGCCAGCAGGGACAGGGAAGGGATCTGACCCCTGTACTCGGCACTGGCAAGGCCGCACCTCGATTCCTGTGTTCAGTTTTGGGCCCCTCACTACAAAAAGGACATTGAATGACTCGAGCGTGTCCAGAGAAGGGCAACGGAGCTGGTGCAGGGTCTGGAGCACAGGTCGTATGGGGAGCAGCTGAGGGAACTGGGGTTGTTCAGTCTGGAGAAGAGGAGGCTGAGGGGAGACCTCATCGCCCTCTACAGCTACCTGAGATGAGGTTGCAGAGAGCTGGGAATGAGTCTCTTTAACCAAGTAACAAGCGACAGGACAAGAGGTAATGGCCTCAAGTTACACCAGGGAAGGTTTAGACTGGATATCAGGAAGCATTTCTTTCCAGAACAGGTTGTTAGGCGTTGGAATGGGCTGCCCAGGGCAGTGGTGTAGTCTCTATCCCTGGAGGTGTCTAAGAGTCGGGTTGACATAGTGCTGAGGGATATGGTGTAGTTGGGAACGGTCAGTGTTAGGTTAAATGTTGGACTGGATGATCTTCAAGACCTTTTCTGACCTTGATGATTCTGTGATTCTGATAAGCAAAAACCAATGTGCTGGTTTTCATTGGGGTAGAGTTAATTTTCTTCATAGTAACAAGTATTGGAGTATGTTTTAGATTTGTGCTGGGAACAGTGTGGATACTTCAGGAATGTTTTAGTTGCTGCTGCGCAGTGCTTACACAGAGTCAAGGTCTTTTCTGCTTCTCAGACCACCTCGCCAGCAAGTATGCTGCGGGTGCACAAGAAGTTGGGAGGGAACACAGCCAGGACAGCTGACCCCAACTGACCAAAGGGATATTCCAGACCAATAATTTCACGCTCAGCATATAAAGCTGGGGGAAGAAGGAAGGGAAGGGGATGTTCTGAATTATGGCATTTGTCTTCCCAAGTAACCATTATGTGTAATGGAGCCCTGCTTTCCTGGAAATGGCTGAACACCTGCCTGCTGATGGGAAATAGTGAATTAATTCCTTGGTTTGCTCCTCTTTGCTTGCACACAGCTTTTGCTTTACCTATTAGACTGCCTTTATCTTAACCCATGAGTTTTCTCACTTTTACCCTTCCAGTTCTCTCCCCCATCCCAGTGGAAAGGAGAGAGAAAGTGGCTGTGTGGTGCTCAGTTGCTAGCTGGGGTTAAAATGTGACACCAGACTATAATTTTTTCACAGTATTTGGTCAGACCTTTTATGCAGTAATCTGTCTCTTAGAAAGTAAATGAATTTACATAAGCCGAAAAGTTATTACTGAATATAAGCAAGAATGACAAAATCTAGCTTGAAATTGTATTCATCAGAGATAGGAAATGCATTTATCATCATAGTCCTGTTTAATATTCTAGCGTTTTTGTCACAGATCATTCAGCAGATGTTACTAAGATAAACAAGTAAGAATTTGTTGGATCTTTTATTTAGATTTACCAATTACAACTTGCTCTTACTTCTGACTTTCTCTGGCTAGAATTTGCATCCAGAGGTGTTAGGTGTTACATCCTGGTTTGGCAATTCAGGTCAATTTGCCTTCAGAAGTTTTTCACCATTATTTTATGTGTTCATCAAAGTATGAGAAGGAAGGAGGTGCATACACAGTACACTGGTGAACCCTGAAGTCTGGTGCTGCAGCCCAAGACATTAATCCACTACCATTCCCCTACATGCTTTGGCATTTCTGAGGAAAGTATAGGCCAGGTGAAAATGTTCTGCAGATGAGTCCCACACTTCATATTGTTTGACTCATGCACTACACCACAGAGAGATGCATAGCACAAATCCATATAAAGTGACAAGCTATAGCTACTGTCTTTGTAAAACCAGACTAAGTACTATCACCACATTCTCTATTAATTATTATATAGTCACAAAAATAAAAGCAATCCCCTGCAAGCTAAGCACACTCAATCAGAGGGTTTAACTCAGTGACTGCTATCACAGTGTCTGTCTGGGTAAAAAAAAAAAAATAGAAAAAGAAGTGAGCTTCACAGGGCTGTTAGTACATCCTTTTACTGAAAGGAAAACAAAACTGAAAATGTTCTTGGGAAATTCTTGCTCTGCTCCATAGAGTTGCTCGTCTGCCCCAGTTTTTGACGAGAGGCAGTTGTGGACATGAGATATTACCACTCTCCATATCATTGCCCCAGCAGCAGGAAGGCTCTTGCAACACAGAGGGAGCAAGTGCGAGGTTTTGACATTTGTGTGACTGCGCAATTTCATCTAAAGGAAGTAACGACACATCTGTAGACTATGCCAATGCTAAATACTTACAAATGGGCACAGTGCAAGACAAACGTGCTATCTCTTTATAATCTCCATCTGCACTGCTGGAGTTCACTGGAGAGGAAACAGCACATAGAACACCAGCTATTTAATAAACTATCACAGAGATCTCCCCACCAGGGAGCAGAGCAAGGAAAGATACACAACAGATACTGGCCCTGTTCTTTGCTTGTGGCAAAGATCTGATGCTGTGCTGATGGACATACTAACAGGACAGAAATGGACGCCCTGCTGTGGGAACAAACACAGGTCTCAAGAGCTGCACCCAAGCAAAAGCATCAGCAGAGCAACAGTCACCTATAACCTTCTTGAAAGGTAAAAAGAAAATACACATCCAGCCTCTACTTCCCCTGTGTAGCTCATACTCTCCCCTGCAGGAAAACTGCACTTTCTTCACCTACAGGGAGATGATGCATCTCCAGCTGTTGGTCTGCCATTATTGCGATGGGAACAAGACACCAACTAATGTATGACCAGCATCGAAAGTAATTGTGATAGTTTTGATGCCTCAGTTACTGTGCCACCTTCATCAGTGCCACAGATCACTGGTGGCTACTGCCTTCTTGCCCCATTAATGCCATGACTTGTTTCCTTCCTCCTCCCGCCCAAATTACCCTGAGACACACCCACCTCTACATCCCCTGCAGCACCAACCCGGGAGGATGGTAGGTATCTGCTAGGTGCAGAACACCAACAGGGGAAGCTGTTGACTTCCCTGCAGCCTTGACAGAGCTGAGAGCACAAAGACCCTCAGTCTAGTAGCAGTGTCTGCTGTCATCCACAAGCACTTCAATGTTAGGAAACCCAGACTCAGAGTTTACTGACACCAGAGCTCTGCTCAGCCCAGCTAGACACAGGGAGGAAAGACTACTGCAAGCTGCTTCTTCCAGATGCCAAAGCTAAGGGGGCTTTCAACCAGCATAAAGGTGCATATCCAAAAGGCTGCTCTAAACTCTGCAACTGAGATGCCTGGAGTGAAGCCCCAGGTTGACTCCCTTTTTGAGCACACATATCTCTAAAACCACGTATGCTTCAGCATTTAGGGAGTCCCACGTGGAAGCCCTTTAGTGTTGCTTTCATCTAATCCGATTCAAGGCCACGGTCTGGTTCAGGTACTCCTCACATGATGGGGCTCTGTTAAATCCTTTAACTTTCTGCCTATGCATGCAGCGTGCAACAACTTTTGTACCTCATGCATCAATACTGCCAACAAAGTAAATTAAAACAATAAATATGGTATGATGAAAAGCCTAATTTCCAGATCTATATTAGAGTGCATTATATTAATTTTGAGTCCTTTTTCTTGAAACCTTTTTTCCTCTCCCAACTTCAGGTGCAGGGTGTCCCTGACATAGTCACAGGACAAATTATTTGACTTCTGCAGGCTCCATTGCTAATGAGAAAACTGATGTATATAAATATCCACAGCAAGATAAAAATCTTGACAATCTTATTTTCAAAGTGTCCTGAGACACAGCATGGAGCAACAAACAAATTAGTTCATAGAAAACTTGACATTTGGGAAATATTTTTAAAGGAAGGCACCTCTAGTAACAATTTTAAAATATAAAATCCTAGACCATGCACGCATTTCCATTTTTCAATTCTGAGAAAGTTAAGGCACAGAAAAAATACAAGCATGTATGAAGCTCCTTCCCAACATAGAAGGATGGTTCCTGTAATCATAATGTTGCATTTTAAGAACAGGGGTTAGGGAAGAGAAAGAAGAAAGAGGAAATGTTCTGAGCATCCAGCAGCCCTAATGAAATAAGTATGTCCAGAGGCCTGGCAGATTGATTCAGTCTCCCTGAACCAGGTTTAGGAGTTTTCATGGAAAAAAACACAGAGGTGACTCTTTGAGAAGCTGACAAAACAGACTCAGGAGTCAAAGCACAGAAAAATGGACAATGGCACGGAATAAACAAAAAACCACATATATATATATATATATATATAAAATTTAGTTCTGTATAACAGCAAAAGTAGGAGTGAATACACTCATATCATGAGGGTTTTAACAACTGCAATCTGTAAGGTTCTACCCTAGACTATTTCAATACACTCTAAATCAGTTCCCAAGCTAAGACTTTTTCCATCTTTTTGGTAATTTTTAGAATGTGGGAATTATGCCATGCACAAATTAGTAGTTTTCTCCCTGAGATTTGGATGCATAAGCAATATGGATGTGTTCACAGAGCACCCTGCACCACTGCAGTACCTAAAATCTTCAGAGGGATTTTGATATCCTCTCACTGGATGTAGCAAAGTGGTGAATTTGGCAAATGGGGTGTGCATGAAGTTTAGCTAGTCTAAAAATGTACAGCAATGCACTTCAACAAAAATAGTTCAAACTTTTACGTAAGCTGATGGACTGCAAGTGAACTTCTATGTTCCACCAAGGGAAAGTCCTCTGAGTCACTACACATAAGTCAACACAGTTAGATGCCCTTAAGCAGGTGAAGCAGCTACAGTGTACATATGTGCTACAATCCATGCCACCAAAATGATCCTAGGCAACTGGGTATTTTCTTCTGATGATGTTTAACAAACAACAGTCTGGGGCCAGTGCTGGGACACAGTCCCCCATACAGTTTCTCCCTTCAAAGATCAATGTGGACCTTTTCCAGGAGAATCCAGAGTAACAATTAGGGGCTGTTTGTCCCAGCTTAGCTTTTCAGCTCTTCACATAAAAAGACAATGCACTGAAAATTGCAATAAGCTGCAGGCTCAGACATCACTCTACTCCAAATGCTGTTTCTTTCAGCCTGCCTTCAAAAGTGGGGCAGGGAGTGGGGGAGGAAGGGGTCACGTTTCTCCCCTCTTTTCTGAAAGATTACATACAATGGGAAAGGGGTGAGGCTCTGCAAATACAGAGCACCTTGTGGGAGCCCTGCTCTGACACCTAACAATTGCTCAGGTATAGATTTTCTGCTGCCCTCCAGTGCCCTGTCCCCTAAGGCTGAATTACATGGCAGACGAAATGAATGGGTAGGAAGGAATGAGGGCTCATACACTGGTGACTGTATCCATTCATGCATCAGGACAGCCTTTCACGTGCAAAGCTGTAAGGTGGCACTACTTCCGGCACAGGGAGCCATGGAAGAGACACCTTTAGTAACAGCACACCACAGACACCTCTCTTTCCTTCCCCATCGTGTACCAGGCACAACACACCATGTACTTTGTTGTCTGCAACACAGATTCCCAAGACAGGCCAGAGATTGAAGTAGCATGAATGAGGGAGTTGCAGGTGAGCCAGAAAGGAAGCATGAAGTAGCAGTCAAACACCCAAGTCTTGTGCAGATGATAATACACAATAGATCTGAGTGACATGTTTCAGAAATGCCAGTCCAGAGACATCCCTAAGCATGCCCATGCAGTTATGCCTTTAACATGCAGTTTAGCAGTCTTCTTATGCAATTTGTTGTCTCTGTCCCTTTTGACAGCTAAAATGCTTTGAATTCTGCCTCAGTTTTTCTTCTGTTTTTAAACATATTTGCTGCCCTACAAGACTAACAGCATCTTTCAACTCAGTGAGCCCCTGGAATTTGCAAGGCACAAAAATCCCTCCGATCTTTCTTCCTTACTTGCTCCCCTCTTGCTGAATGGTGACTCTAAAGAAGACACAGCCTGCACAGTCCCCATTACCTCCAATTTAAATCTAACAACTATCTTAGCAACTTCATTTGTTCTGCCTCTTTGCCTAAAATATTAGTGATATTTGTAGCCACACCTCAGTAATTAGAGGGCTTTTAAACTCACATTTCCAGTGCTGCACAAGAGGCAAGGTCTTGTACCCTCCCTCACAGTTTGCACGGGGTGCTATGTTAAGCACCATGCGAAGGCCCAGAGGTGATGGGCCATCCCAGAAGCTTGAGGATGCCTGTGGTCAGGAGAATTCCTGTTTCACCCACACCAAGCCCACAGCAGAACAGGGACTTTTCATTCCTTGAAATATCAGACACCAGCTATAATCAAAAAGCACAGCAGTGAGCCAACCTCTCAGAAAAATCAGGCTACAGTGGCACTTTGGCAGGACCAGCTCTATTTGAACAACCTATAACAGATACTTGCCCAATCTGTTACTGGACACTTCCAACAATGTCATTTCCATACCCTGTCAAGCTACGTGTTCCCCAGTTCAGTATCCAGACAGCTAGAAAGTTTTACCCTAAACCTGTGACTAATCTTGCCGGCAGATATGACAACAGGTTACTTATTTCTTCAATATGGCAGTATTTGGCACTTATGGTACAAATCTGAGTACCTCTGAGACATTTCTCTAAAACAGATGGGTACTTCAGCAGACTGTTATCAACACATCTCATGGTAGTCAGCCTATATTTCACTCTGTGGGCTACGCCAAGGACAAAGTCAACATGGAAACTGATTCCGCTTCCCACCACTGCTTGGACTCTTTCAGGCCAGGCAAAGGTGTATCAACTGCTGTGATAAGACCACTTCATTCACCAAAGTTTCTGCGAGCTGTTTATCAACAGCTCTAAATTACACTCCTTTAAAAGTCATGAAAAAATTCTCTATCTGCCCTCACACACACACACCCCCCCAAGGCTAATTCTGCCTATTTGTTGTTTCAGCATTTTTGAAAAAAAGTTGCAGGAGATAACACTGCTGCTAGCAGTACCAAGTGACAAAAATTTTCTGACATTCAGCATTGGTTCTTGTAGACACCAAGTTTTCACACAGTCCTGACTTAAGGAATAATACAGCTTCAGGAAGAATATGCCACTACCAATGTTGTTTGAAAATGCCACATTACAAAATCAATATTTAACACATTGAATTTGCTAGCGAGTCTTCAGAGACAAGTGTCTGACATTTGAGTAGTCCTGGGTCAATATTAATCGCATATAATGTCTCCTCTGCATTTACTGCCATGTTTCTGCAATTAAGTTATAAAAACTAAATTAAATCTCTAAGCTTCATAGCTAAATCTGAATGCTAAGTTAATTAACACTGTAATGGAAACCATATAAAAACTAGGGCCTGTCTCATCCAAGGCCCATTAAAATCAGTGGCAGCTTGATTATAACCTGAAGCAAATTAATACCCATACAGCCTTGAAAAACTAGGGAAGGATGAACTGCTTCATAGATGTCAAGAAACTGTTTCATACGGAGGCCAAATCAAAGACCCTTTTGTGCAATGTCATCATTTTTGGTGTCTACTTTGTTTTTCACAAACTGGACATGAGGTAGACCTTGCAATATACACTAACAGTCTTGCTGTTTCCAGCTGTTCTTTAGGAGACACCCAGAGAACTAAAGCCACCTTCAAATGCTAGGCTGAGCTGCAAAGGAAGATGTCGATTTTCCTCAATCAGAGATTTGGGATGCTGGGCATCAGAGGGTGCTGGAATATGCCACAGAATGTTCCTCACACATAAACTGCATTAGCACCATTCTCTTATTGCCAAACTGCATCTCAGTCAATCACCCACTGTATGTAAATTCTTAATGTATGGCACTTCAGAGCACATTCTAACAAGAACAACAAAAGCAACAACAAAATTAATGCTAAAAGGAAAAAGTAGGGGGAAGCAGACTTTAAAAAGAATAGAAGCCAAAAATTTGGCTGTTTAAATAAGCAAGATGAAGTGTTATTCACCATATGGGGTACTTAGGCCTTTGTCAAACATAGCACGTACTCATCTAACTACCTTTGGCAAGGTAAGGAGTTTGTAAACTGGCCACTGAGATGTTGTTGTGATCAGCAACTCCCCAGAAGCGTCATGTGAAGAGCACCAAAGATGCACTATGAGGATCCTGCACTCAGAGGGAAAGAGTCCTCCAGGCTGCGAGTTAATTATGTAGAGAACTGAACAACAAATGATTGGATTCAAAAGCACAGTACTGAAATGAAAAAGGGAACACTTGGCTTATGAATGAGTTTGTGTAACTTGAACCTGCAAATGTGGGTTTGTTAGTCACAAAACCTATTAAAGCCAGCTTCAGAATATGGCAGAAGTGTTGCAAAACTTAATATGGTTAATTGAAGTTAATTATGCCTAATTATATATGTGCCATATTGCAGAGAGTTATCTCAAAACAAGTATGTTTAATAGCTACAAACAGCACGTATAGTCTGGAGCACTATTATGAAGATTTAAAGAAAACATATATTAGATATGCAGAAAAGCAAAACCAGAGAGTGCCAACTGCTGAGCAGCAGTGGACTGCTCAAACCATCTCTCTGAGAACACCTACAGGGGGCTGCACTGGACTCCCTTCTCCCTCTACACTCACTGGCTGAAAGGCACCTGCCACCTTCTTCCTGCCAGTCATGTCCCAGAGAGCACATGGGCCCAACCACCCATTTGTGCCTGTTCCCCCACAGGCACAAATGCTTTTCACAGACAGGCACTCTGGGATCTACAGTCCTCACAGGCTAACAGAAAATGTCACTGCTGGTGAGATCAAGTGGGCACAGAGGCCAAGATACACTATCCTGTCTCTGTCAACAAGTTGGCCCGGTTCTAGGTCACCAAGGGAGATGACCTGATGGTCAGGTCCAGAAGCCTCACAAAACCACTGCCTGATGTGCAGGAAAACAATGTATTTGAGCACAGCCACCTGGCCTAGGATTGCCAAGGAAGCTGTCTCGGGCTCAGAGAAGGCAGTGGTTGTTAGAGAGGGCTTAAGAAAAGAGAAAAAGAAAAAATCAAACCAATCACTCAAAGATGTTGTTTCTCAAAATGGTAGCAGTGGGATACAGATAGGATTCTGATTTTGTGAGAACCTTATCAGGGGAAAGGGGAATCAGCCCACACCCCAAGTAAAGAGTCAGAGATAACTGAGTCTTTTCAGGATTTTCAGCCCACCTTGCTATGCCTTGGGAGCTCTCTTGAAACAAATAAGCTCAGCACCTCCCCAAGAAGCTGGTAAGGGCTGGAGGCTACTTCAGGGCCCCCTACAGCAGTCTATATTAATATAGTACCAACATCTCCTATGTTTACATGTTCAACCACCTGTGAGTCCAAGAGGAAATGAGTTTCATGCTGGCTTTCATTCACTTAAAAGCCTTCCTTCTCCCCCAAGTGTATATGATGAACTCATACCAATTGGACTTTCCCAGCTGTGAGCTCCAAGACTGCAGCTGGGTTTTCTTCTGTCCAAGAAACAAATAATTATCTGTATAGCATTCCAGTTTTGAAACCTGCAACTTTGCCCAGGGTTATTGCCATCAGAGAAGACCACTGCCTACCAAGTGAGAGCAAGGATATTTCACTTACAATGTAGACCCATTCTGAAAGAAAGCAGGATTAGATCTAGGGAAAGAACTGAAATTCAAGCACACTATGATGTTGCCTGACCAGTTTCTGTAGAACTCCACAAGTTTCTTTCCCCATTCTAGTTCAAAGTTTAATATCAGCATCTAACCAAGAATAGACAAACAGCTTGAATATCCTTCAAGTAATAGGAAATAGTAAACCCAAATCTTCTTTCTAAGGGTTGACAGCACACCTCTACAAAGCTTTTATCTTAAATGTCAATATCCTGAGCTCTGGCACAAGACAGCCAGTAATAATAACCCAGTGTTAATACAAAAAAAAAAAAAAAAAAAAAAAAAGGCAACTTGTTTTTCACACTCTTCTGTTCTCTAAGGCAAGGCACAAAAGAGGTTCTGGGACATGAGATACCACTATGAGATAGCAACTGAAGAAAAGAAAACAAATTAGCTTGACAACTGAGCGAGGAATTTAAATAGTCAATAGGCAGGAATGAAGGGATCCAGAAAACAGAAAATAATAATTTGTAAGTGCAGTGGGAGGTTCTTCCATGCTTTTGAAGATGAAGGCAGGAAAGAAAAGCCTGAAATGATGACAGTGATGGGAAGACCTGACAAAATTGTAGACTTCAACAGCGGATGAGAAGGATGATGCACACTGATCATTCTTTACATCTTTCTTGCAAAACCAGAAAAAAATCCCTGAGAAAATCACCTCAAATTCAAATAGGAATATGCAGCCATAGCAGAAGAAGAGAAAGGAAAGAAAATGCATTAGAATATATAGAACAAGATCGATCTTTAGCTCTGGTTAACGCACAGGGCAAAAATGATGCAAGAAATAAAGACACCCACTAGAGGAACAAGGTACTCCCATAAGAGTTGAGGTACTGTTTGCACCCAGATAATGAGAAGGAGAATTAAGTAGGAGAAGGAGATGGGATGGACAGGAAGAAAGGAGCAGCAAGAATAACAGAAGAAAGAAAGAGAGGCTGTATGAAGGAAGAAACCAATATAGAAAAGGCAGAATAATGTTAAGGGAGAGAAATGGAAATCCACCTCTAAACCAGGGAGGAGTAAACTTACATGACAGAGGACTCTATTAAAAAAACCAATAAAATATATTAACAGAGAAAAAAAATCCTGACAACAAGAGCACTGGCAGTCAACCAGGAGCAAGCCATAATGCAGAGAAGAGAGTGAAATGAAGCACATGGAAGCAGAAGAACAAGACTGAAAGAGAATCTCACCCACTAATATGGTCAAGAGTTGGCAACCAAACATAATTACCGAGACAAGCAGAGCTACACTGCACAAAAGATTAACAACAAAAAGAGCTTGACAGTTCTGTAAATAGAAAATAAGGAAATAAAAACTTGAGGTGCTAGGCAGTATGCAGGAGAGAAAAATAAACAACAAAAAAAGTTGTTTGGAGCACCCTGCATTAATGCCCTGCCAAGCTCTCCATGAAGATGGTCCACGTCCAGAACAAAGGCAGGGCAGCCCGTGGATATGAAAGCACTGAAGACAAGGAAGCTATCTCACACAAAGTGAAATCTAAACACAAACCTTCACAGACTCAAACTGAGATGTATGGACAGCTACAACCTAGTGCAACAGGAAGACCACCAGATGCAAACCTGGTGAGTGAGAATAATCATCATAAACCAACAATTTGGAATATGGTGGAGAAAACAGACTTAAACACTTTCCCCTTCTGAAATACAGTAAGAAGTCTGAGTACATTATTAGATCTATACCAGGCAGGGGGAAGAGGGGTATCGAGGCAGGGGGCATGTAATAAAAGACATTTTGAAATAACTAGAGATAAAACACAGCACAGGCCTCCCAGAGTTTGAACATTCCAGTCCCCTTTGGTGGTATCCCTAACTCTCTATCCAGACTTCAGTGAAGCATGTGAAACAGCATTATGTGGGAAGCTAACTGCTAAACTGGCAGAAATGGGTACAAGTGTTGAAAACTGAGGAAGGAGCTTGCTAAGAGGGAGACAACAGCAGGTCATTGAGAGAACTGAGTGAAGTTAACGAATAAGGTTCTTTGAGGAGCAGAAGGCACAATGGTATTGTCAACACAGAGGAGGTTTAAAATATCAGAAAGGCAAAAGCTGAATTACCTTGAGGACTGGTGTACCAGAAACTGGGGGAAAAAAAAAATCAGTCAAACAAGGGGAAAAGTCATCAGTGCCACCAACTGGCAGCCCCACAGCTGGGAACAACAGTGGAGGACAAAGAATGAGGCACACTAGGTATGAATATAGCTTTCTATGGGAAGGACCTGGATAAAAAGCAATCACAAATTCTAGTATAATTAGGCAAGAACTTTCCACTAGAGATGAGGAAACTCAAATACCATCATCCAAGGCCTTAGTAAGACTATGAAAGATGCAACATACTGTTATGGTTATGTGCTCAAGAATGAACTAAAACTGCAGAGTATAAAGCTTTGTGGGTTTTTTGGTTTTTTTTTTAAAAAAAGGGATTTGGTCTGTTTAGCAAAATGAAAGCTCAGTGCAGGTATGTTTCTTGTCTGTAAGTACATCCAGAGAGTAAACATGTATACAACAGAGAAGAAGAGCCATTTAAGTTAAAGGACAATGTCAGCACAGAACAAATGTGTGCAGACTGGCCATAAAATACATTTAGCACCAAGACAGTCAGGAGGTTTCTAACCATCAGAGCCATCAGGATCGGCACAGCCTTCAAAGAGGCAGCCAAACCTTCAAAAGAAAAGTGGGAGTTGTCCATGAGCGCCATAATAGGGACATGATGTGTGCAGAACCAGCAGCCTTCATGGGCTGATTTATGAAGTCACTTGTGTTCCATTATTTGCTAACAATTTCCACCCTTTTTAAACATTAAAGTATTTCCAGTTGTGCTGCAGACTCTTATACAGTCAACTTAAGTCCCCTGAAAAAAGGTTACTTTTCACCAATCCCTTAAAAGCAGTCTACAAATGTCCCAGGGATGCAAGAAAAGCCCAGTGCTCCCCTGTCACTACCCCACAGTGTTTCTAACACAGAGACTGGGCAAGTCAGGGTCTGAAATGCAGGATGGCACACTGCAGTATTGGCTCCTCAAGGGAGTAAGTAATGCAGCTCTGGCAAAAGCTGAATTAAAGATTACACCCAAAACATGCCTGTGATGCACATGTGGAGGTGCAGCGCTGCTAGAGCCATGTTGGCAGGTGGCTCACCCTGAGGACCCTGATAGCCAGGCGTCAATATAGTAGCCAACAAGAAAAGCCAAGGGTAGTGCTGTCTTCTGTGAACCTGATCCTCCTTGAAAAGTCAACTGCCCCTCCAGCAGCTGCTGCCATGGGCAAAAGGGACAGCATGTCCCCTGCCCCACCGACTGCTGCTTCTTCAGCTCTGTTGGCTTCCTTGCTTACCACACTAACCTACACACCTAAGTGATCTCAACTGACATGAGAAAGGATGTACTTTGATGGGGATCACTTGCAATAATAAGCTAGGGAAAGATGAGACAGGCAGCTGAGCTAGGGACCTCTCAGAGGGACAAGGTGTGACAGGCAGCTAGGACAGCAGTTTCGTTACCATGCCAGAGCAGGAACCACAGCTCACCACACCAATCCCTCAGGCAGCAGGGAAGTACTTTCAAAGCTGTGAATCTATGTAGTAGAAATTTCCCACCATGAAGACAGGCTCACCATGACCTTTGCTTTCAAGGACGAAGACAGATTATTCTTTGTCCCAAAATGCATCCAAAGGAAGAAGTCACAATGCAAGTGAGCTATACCTTCCCACCACATCTTTTTTGCTACAGGCCAGCCCTGGGCAGGAGAATGATTCCCGTATTATTGGGATCGAAGGGGATCCCAAGATTCACTTTCCCTGTATTAAAACTCTGTCTTGAGTAGGAACCTGCTCTTCCCATCCTGCCTTGAAATTTCTTTCTCTAGAAAATTCAAGGTTGTTTAGACTAAAAAAGAAGCACCCAAAAAGGGACCACAGTTTAGCAGGGCACCCACTAGAAGGCAACTTTCAATCCTTCATTCAAGAGCAGGTTATGCCCTTGAATTGAAACAGTCATTGGACAAAATACAATTTATGTGCATAGAAAACTTTAAAACTCAGAAGTAAGGCATCTTCTGAGGATAGACTCATCTAAGACAAAGTAGCATCAACACAGAGCATTTTCAAGATCCCTGTGTCAAGCCCAGAACCTAAACTTGGATCTGGGCACGAGACAGACAAGACACCTCATTCAATAACTAAACAAGAACGACTGCATCTGATCCATCTCAACTCACCTGGGACACCATCCTTCCTCCCCTCACATGCAAACAGGTTCTTTGTCCCAACTCACTTGGAGGGTACAATGTCAAATAACAGGACACACAGCTAAGCAATTTTATTTTTCCCCAAGTGAAAAAGTTAGCTTCCTTTCCCCTGAACCTGGAACAAGGCCTGATGACCTCCTGAAGTCTTGGTATCTTACTGCAGCACATTCAGCAGAAGGCAAAGCACAGGTGTATGACTGCTGCTCAGGTCCTGTGCTGAAGGCCTCACCAGAAGATAAGAGATGCATCAGCCTTAAGGATTTGCACAACACTGATTTCAAGGATAAGGTCATCAAATATGCAAACTAAACTGAAACACACTTCAAAAAAATGTGAGAGCCCAAAGATAGGGGTTTTGAATTGAATTTTGAATTCTTTTGTCCGGCAAAGTGTTCAGCAATCTTTTATCATTAACTTAGAAGTTTTCTAGAATCTACACAATAAAATATCATTAGGTCCCACCATTAGGACAGCAGTTACGAAAGTATCAGGTATATTTTCTACAAATTGGTCATAATTAACAATTCTGTGAAATAAGCAAGAGAAATATGTCCTTGTTTATGTAATTTATCAAATAATATCAAATAACCAATTTTACAAATGCCACAGCAAACATCTGACGTCTCATTAGAATATCTTGTGCCCTATTCTATAGTCCTGTAAACAAAAAATGTTCCTCATATAATTACTTGACTGAAAAGATTAAATCTGACTGCACAGAGAAACCACTCTTTTTCATTCATATCCTAGAGCATTTAAACCAAAATGGTAATAAAGGCTCTCCACCGAGCCCTGAACAGGTCTTCTCAGATGTCCCAGCATCACCTGAAGCCAGGACAAAGCAATGGAGTCAAGAAACAAACAAGTTCTGAAAACTGGTTGAAGTGCTCATACTAACTAAACACTGGCAAATGCTGCTGATACAGGATACATGGACTAAACAAAGTCCTGAGCAACCCAGCCTGTCTCCAGAGATGTCCCTGCTTTGAGCAGGTCAGACTAGACATCTCGCAAGATCCCTTCCAACCTAAATTATCTCATGATCTTATAGTACAAATGACCTTGTTCTGCCAATATCCCTAATTTTGCACACTCTTCTTCCCTTAATTCAAAACTCCTAGAGCTAACATCTGCCAAGTCAACTACACACCTCCAGCTTCTAGCACAGAGTTTGCTTTCTCTATCTTAACCCCTTACATTTGCTTCCCAACCTCTCTGCTTCCTAATTTAAATGTCACTCATTGAAGCAGCATCGCTAAACATTCATTTTTCACCAGTGTCCAGACACCAGTTAGCTACAAACTTGGAACCAGATGTAGGGCCCTTCCCAACTTGTGTTCTCTTAAAGTATTTGCCATACATTACCTGCAGAGATGAGTCTTTTGCATAAAATACTGCAACAGTAGGAGAACAGCAGGCCTCAAACACACAGAAGAATGCTGGTAGACCTTGCAAATAGAAGAGAAAGGCCAGAATGAAACACGATAGCTTCCATCTTCAAAGTTGCAAAATTCTAATTTTTAATGTATTCTTAATAACCAGATGTAAAGCAATTTTTGCAAAAAGATTTTATAGGCCCTAATGTCCCCTATAGAAACACACACACACACACCCCCAAAAAAAAAAAAAAAAGAAGGCAACAGAATAAGTTATGGGAGGTTACGCAGCCATCATAACTGAACTGTCAAAGCTATGACACCCATTTATCAAACTGGCCTTGCAATAACAACACATGTATCTTACCATAAATGCAGTGTGGGAGGAGAGGCAGACAATAAAATAATGCAATGCTTTGCACTTTTGTGGAATAAGCTTGAGATCTCCATCTATTTTACAAACACATAGTTTAGCTTCCAGCCTAGAGAGCAAATAATTAATAGCTCTTTCATCCTTTGTGACACTGAGTCACCACAAAAAGTTAAGAGGCTCATCTGCACTTGTGTCCAGCACCGCGCACCCTGAGCAAAGCAATCCTGCATCACTGGTCATGACAGTGCCCACTCCCAACTGGCACCTAGCAAGCAGAGCGCCTCAGCTCCCCTGTGAGCTAAACAAAATCTTGGACCAAAGCTCCCTACCCCTCTTCAGAGGCAGGACCTGGCCATAAATGACTTCCCCTCTATGACATGGAAAGCTCACTCTGTGGTGAGAGAGCACTGGGAACACATGTCCCAGGCTGGTGTCCCACAAAACCTTACACACCTGTTCTGAAGTCCACCAAAATAAGCCTTGAAAAGAACTGTGATAAATTTTGATTTGGGCAATTAAAAAGGAAAATCTGACTCACAAAGCTTGAAGATAAAACTAACACCCAACACTCAACATCATGTGGCACCTACCATACCTTATAGTCACCAGCTGTAGTACATCAGGTTCTGACCATTAGGTTCTGACTGCTGACTGACAGGCTGACAGACCAGCTCTCCTGCAGTGACTGATTTAGATGACAGACTAACGTGGCCAAGTGCCTTGCAGTTCTGTCATTTTTTGTTGCATATGGATTTTTTTCAGCAGGCAGACCTGGCAGACCATCAGACACACATGTATCAGCTATGAACATGCAGATGGGCATCCTAATTTTGACCTCAAGGGGCTACCAGCTAGGACTGAAGTAATCTGTCCTCTGAAGTAATCTGTAGTACCCTTTGGGATCCAGAGAACTCTGACATTTATTTAGGCTGGTAGGTCAGTTATTTTTGACAGTAATTCCAATTCAATCATCAACAAATTATTCAATGGAGGATATAGATGTGATAGAATATTTGACAGAGTCTTTTGTCTATTATTATTATTGTAACAACATCATTACTGTGTTTTCAGAGATTTTACCCAAAGACAGTTGAACTTCAACATGCAAGATATGCTAATAACCTTACTCTGTGTGTATGTGTGCATGTATTTTTATACTCTTACTGAAAATGTGCCACAGTGCAAAGTTGTAAATAACAATATGAAAAATTGTGCTAACTCAGAGTAACACTGAAACATGGGAGGTTTATGAATAATAAATAACACATGGGAAAGCATGGTGGTAGTGAAACTTCTAGCTTTGCATATTAAACATGGTGCTTGGAAATCAGAGAGTCATTTTGGGGAGAAACAGGTAAGATTTGGAAAAGGTTAACAGTGGTAAGTTACTCCAAAGGAGGAATAAAAAGGTGTAGCAGAATTACTAATTACATTATTAAACTTGTGTGTCAGCCTGGCCTTTCACAATGCACAGCTTTTAGAGGTGCTATCCAAGTCTTCTGACACAAACAAGGGAAGGAAGAGTCCTTTCTTTAGAAGATGATGTTCAAGATGAGGAAGACTGAATAGCTGAGACAGCTGTAGGAACACGTGAAAGAAGGAACATGTGTAGGAACGTGCTGGAGAAGCCTTGCTGCCCACTTCTGGCAGCTACCAAACAGAAGTCTTTGTATGATAAAGGAACAATCTGCCCCAAGTTGCTTTTCCTACCCTAACAATTACCAGTTAACGGTTGATTAATAATTTGATGCATGAAGGTTGAGATCTCTCTTAATTCTGTATTTATTTAGTGTTAAGTGAATATTCTTATTGTTCATAATAAATAATGCTTTTTTTGAACCCCATTAAGCTCTTGACAGTAACAATGAAATGATACAAATCACACATTTTCACTCACATGTAAGTTTATACTGTCTGTCAGCAAGGAAGGCACTTTGCCCATTCTACACATAATTAGTTCATTAAGTGTTTACCTACCACTAGCTACATCTCCTTTCCCTCCACAACCACACACACAGTGTGTCTCCTGGGGCCTTCTGGATTGGCAGCTGGATTGAGTTTACATGTGCTTTCCAAGGCAATGTTTAGAGTTCAACAGAGACCTCAGGAGCTGGGTGCTGTATTTTGTAAAATGCTGTGTGCCCTCTATGCATTTACTTTTTAGAAGTCATAAGGATACAGGCGGAGTTCTTTTAAAGACATCTGAATATTTTCCCCAGCAGTCCAAGCAATCGTGCCAAAAAAAGCCAAAGTCCCAGATTCTAACACAAAATCTTCACATGGCTACAGATCAGCAGACCCACACGCCCCGGTGCTCAGGGACAGCCTGGGAAGAGGAAGAGGCTGACGATGACTGTGCATGGCATGCCCAGCCAGCCCCTCCTGGAGGGTCACAAGAAGGTTGGTCCTATCCCCCACAGTCAGGACTACGACCCAGCAAGAGGATCCAGTAACCACAAGACAACCAGCTCTGGACTACCACGATCGCCGTGTTTCCTCACAGAGTCAAAGTGCCCCATGGGCCATATGAAAACAGCAGGGAGGGGGCAAAACTCCCTTTTCTGTGTGGTCCCAAGGGGCAGGATGACATATGCTGTTGAAGCCCCTGTTACTTTTGGACAGTGTCACCGCGGAGGGCCGGACTCCAGGCAGGACAGCCTCCCAATAAGAGCCTCTGGAGGGCCGTGGCCTCATGCAGAGCTCAGAAACCTCTCTCAGGGAGGAGCAGCTCCTGCAGCAGAGTCCTGCGCTGAGCTGACCAGCCCTGCCCTGGACTGCAGCAGTGTGCTGGTGCTGTGCAAGGAGATGCCGACGGGGCCTGCGCTGACTGGGCAGAGCAGACAGGGTCGCATCCCTGGAGAAAGCTAAACACCAGATCACGCCCCACACACATCAATCCACCGTGCGCATTG
Source organism: Athene noctua (assembly GCF_965140245.1). Taxonomy (NCBI): domain Eukaryota; kingdom Metazoa; phylum Chordata; class Aves; order Strigiformes; family Strigidae; genus Athene; species Athene noctua. Next base: position 42,843,647 of record NC_134077.1, read on the forward strand.
GCCCTGCTAGAAAGGGAAGAGAAAAAGCCTTGCAAAACGGCTTTCCCTCCCTCGCTTGCTCCCCTGAATGCTAATCAGCGGTGCCGGCTAAAAATACCCAGTAATGCTGGCGTGAGCACGGCAGACGGGGAAAACGGAGGAGCTGGAGGCTTCAGCTTCCCGGAAGGAAAAGCGACAGGCGAGGAAATGCCTTCCCCAATCCCCCCTCCCTTTCCAGCGCTCGGGCGCTGGTGCAGGCACGGTCGCCCCTGCTCCGAGACCCAGGTTCCCCCTTCTCCCTTGGGAGGCGATCCCGGGTGCTGCCCTCGGAGCCGCCGGGCCACCCTGCGCCAGGGCAGGTGGCGGCGCCCCCCACTAACACCGCCTTCCACGCACCGGCGGTGCAGGCGCTCCCGGACGGGGCGTCCCGGCGGCGGGCAGTCGGCTGCCGAGCCCCGCCGCCCACGGAGCAGCGTGCGTGGCCGTGCGGGGAATAATCCCAAGGGGGTTTGCTGGCAGAGCGCAAAACAAAGAGGAGTGCTGGGAACCGCCGCCTCCGCTGGCGCGGAGGACTCGCGCCGGGCAGCGGGACACAGAGGGCTCGGTCCGCTGCATCACAGCCGCCGACACGCCGCAACGTACGGCGGCCCGCCGGCCCGCCTGCAAGAGCAAGCAATAAAAAATAAATCAATAAATAAAATAGAAAGGACGCGAGCACGGAGACAAGCGGCAGCCCTCCGTACCGATGCCGGCGGGGGGGGGCGCAGACCCCCGCCGCCCCTTGCCCTAGCTGCGCGTGCCTCGCTGTGCTCCCCGGGTAGAAGCCGCCCGGCAGGCGGCCTGCGGCACTCCCGCACGCCCCGTGCTGCGCAGGAGGGGGGGCGGGGAGGCCGTTACCGCCACCCCCGCACCGAAGTGGACGGAGCCGGGGGTCGCACTTTCACCACCACCGCCCGCGGCTGGCCGGCAGGCCGTCCCCCCCGTCCCCCCCGCCCGCCGCGGCTCCTATCCATAATTAATCGCCTCCCCGCAGCCGCTGCGATAAGAGAGGGCGGGCGGGGACGAGGAGGCGGCGGCGGCCGGGAGGCGGGGGGGGGGGGGGGGGAAGCGTGTGCGCTCGCCGCGCCCGGCTCACTGCGGCCGGCGGCTGCCTGCCGTGCGGAGCGGAGCGGAGCCTAGCCGCCCCGTCGGGGAACGCCGCGCTCGCATGGCCGCGCCGCGCCGCGCCGCCGCCGCTGCGGGGCCGGGGGGTGCCGCGGAAGGAGGATGAGGCGGGCGGCGTGGCGGCGGCGGCGGCGGCGGCGCGGAGGATGAAGTGGAGCGTGCGGGGAGCCTGCGCCGCGCTCTCCAGCTGCCTCCTGCTCGCCTGCGCCCTCAGTGCCGCCGCCGTGGGCCTCAAGTGCTTCTCGCTGGGCTCCGAGCTCAAGGGCGAGCCCTTCCGCCTGGGAACCGCCGCCGGCGCCTTCTACTCGGGGCTGCTGCTGGCCGCCGGCCTCTCGCTGCTCGCCGCCGCGCTGCTCTGCTGTCGCCCACCCGACGAGGCGCCTGCGGCGCCGGCTCCTGACCCGAACCCGGACTCGGCCTCGGCCCTGGCCCCGGCCGGGGATCCGGGCCCGACGGGCGGCGGCCCCGGCGGGAGGGAAGTGGCGGCCGCGCCGTCGGGGCCGGTGGAGAAGGCGCCGCCCGGGGGACGGCAGAACTTCCTGCTGCTGGGGGTGCTGGTGTTCATGCTGGGCGTGCTGAGCGCCTTCGCCGGCGCCGTCATCGACGGCGACACCGTGTCGCTGGTGGAGAGGAAGTACTCTCACTACTGCCTGCTGCAGCCCGGCGGCGCGGCCCGCCCGCGGAGCGGCCCTGCGGCCTCCGACGGCTCCGCCGCGGCGCTCCGCTGTCAGAAGCTGCGGGACTACCAACAAGGCTTGGTGCTCTCCACCGTCTTCAACGCGCTGGAGTGCCTTCTAGGCCTGCTCAACTTGCTCCTCGTCAAGAACTACAAGGCCTCGCAGCAGCGCGGGCGGCGGCGGCGGCGGCGGCGAGCGACCCCGGCGGCGGCGGCGGCGGCGGGCGGGCGGCGGCGGCGGCGGCGAGGCGGCGGCGGCGGTGGTGGGCGACGGGCGCCGCGCCATAGCCAGGGCTCCCTTTTCTCCGGCGGCGAGCCCGAGCTCAGCCCTGCGGATTGCCCCTTCCAGGCCGTATCGTACATCAACGTGGGCGTCTTCCACGTCTTCGACGAGGCCGGCGTGGAGGTGCATTGCGGCGGGCATCCCTCCGTCGAGCTGCCCGGCTACTCGCCCATGGACCCCGATCTCAACGCCTCCTACCCCTACTGCTACCCGCTGCCCAGCGAGCAGCCCCCCGCCTACGAGGAGATCTACCCCGGGGAGCCCTGCGCTCACGGCACCTAGCGCCGACCTCCGGCGGGACGCCCGGCTCCCCGCCCGGCCCCGACTCGCCGTGACAGCCGGGAGCGGGACCGGGCGCTGTAGTGGTACCGGGAGCGAGCCCACCAGCGCCTCGCAGCCGCGGGGCTCGGGGACAGCCATTGCACCACCGACGGCATGGCCCCGCCGCCGCGGGCGCAGCAGGCCGCGGCAGGGAGTCGCCGTGCCTCTGGCTCTGCGGAAGCTTCTCCCTCCCTTACTGTTTTCCCCTTTCTTTCCCCCCCACCCCTTCCTCACACCGACCCTCACACTGTCCCTCCGTCTGCCGGCGGCTGAATTTTCCAAAGGCTGCGCAAGAAACGCCTAAGGGTTGGTTCCTCCCGCCGCCTCTCCTTCGTAGCCAAGTTTAGTTCCCTTCAAGTGATTCATCAGTCTCCAGCTTTAGCAGTCCAGAGTTACCCATTTATGATAACCAGCCAGTGTAAGGAAAAGGTGTCATGAAGCTTCTTTACCTCTCAAAAGAGCTAAATTTCTAAACAACGCAGAGACATTTGTGTCACGTTTACTAGAGGTGTATTGGGGATCTTTAACGTTTACACTACTCCTTGGGAGAATTGAGTTCTGTTTTAAGATTTAGTGAGTTAAAACATTCGTTGGTCTTGTAAGATGCACATTGAGAAAAACCTGCACTTTGAAAAAGAAACAGAAAAAAAAAAATCAACGTTTTTGTACACTAACGTGCCTGCTTTTGTTGATAACTTCTTACTGTAAAAGCTTTCAGAAGTCTATAGTGAAAATGTTTGGTAAATTCACTGCAGTTTAAAATTGGTGATTCGTTCCTTTACTAAAACAACTGAGATGTTGCTAGGATATGACAGTTAAAAGGAAGTCTAAATGTCATACACATTCCTTTTTGTAAACAGGTTCTGTGTTTTTAATGCAAGGCAGGATTTCTTTTTTGGTTTACACAGGTTTAATTCTATTTTGTACAACCACATGGTTTACCTTGTAAAGAGTTCCATTTTACCTGTTACAATTCACCAATCTGGTAAGCTTGAAAATTAAAAGTTTTATTTGAAATATATATATATTGTAAAATGACCTTAACTGGTGCAGTGGTCACAGTTTTAAAGGGGGGGGGGGGGGGGGGGGAAGAGAGAAACCATCTTGGAAGACATCTTCCAAATGTGTTTTCAAAATAGTATTTATACTATTACAAAGCAAGAATTTTCTTTTCTGGTTTAAGGAAAAAAAAAAAAACAAGGTCACTTTAATTCCTGAAGAGGAGAAATAATGGGATTGTATGCTGTTAACACTTTCTGAATTTAGAGGCTTTCTGCAAGGAGAAAAACTGCTAAATCCTCCTTTTGGGTTCTGCTGTGGAATGCCAGTACCAGGTAGCATAAGAAAGTGCTAATTAAAGAGAAGCTGGTATGGCATATTTTATTACATCATTTAAGAACAGGTAAAGGCTTAATTTTATGTTACACAAAGAACAAAAAATCAGCTCTTCAGATTGCATTTGGTTTCGTACCCCCTCCCTCAGTTACAACATACTGAAATTAAATATTACAAAACAGCCTTTCTGTTAATCCTGTCTTTGGAGCCTGCTGCATAATGCCAGTGTATCAGCTACCCAGAAAGAGAGAGTTAAGGAGAATGCAAAGTGACAGTGTATTTCTGCGGTCGATGGAAAATTATTTTTAAATTTTTAGCTGCAGAGAGACTGACGTAAGTTACAGCCTTAAAATTGAAGGGAAGATTTTAGCCTAAAAATATTCAAATCTCTCTGCACTGTTTTGTTTTCTAAAGTGTTTTGACTTGCACACTTTGTATAATCTAAAATGCCTGAGAAGTCTTAAAATTACAAACTTATGTCTGTGAAGCTCACAATTAAAGCTCTGGAGAAGACAGTTAAAAGCAGCAGTTGCCAGTTTGCCAAGTAGTTCTGAGTAGCAGAAATTTAAAATACAGCTCCTTTTGGCCAGCAGATTTCCTTGTGTGGAACGCCAGCCCTAGCTAAGTCCCATTTTAGTATTGAAGACTAGTTTTATGCTGGCTCTCTGCAGATGCACCTCCTTAACCCCTTATGGGGAAGTGACTGGGAAGTCCTGTAATCTTTACCTATAGTACTAATTTAGGCACAAAAACAATCCCATGACATGCTATATTGTTATACAGCCAAGATTTTACAAAATGAGTAGCTAAAGCAAGAAGGCCAAATCCTTATGTAGGTCTCCAATTAGATGAGTTTATTGAGACAGCATAGTACCCTGTGCTGAATTAAATGGGAACCGCTAGGCTGCAGGGTGATTTTGAAAAACAGTCCAGCTAAGGTGCCTAAATACAGATGAAGAAATGTAATAATAGCTGTTGACTTTAAAAAAAAAAAAAAAAAAAAAAAAATTGGCTGTATACATTGTAGTTTGTGGAAATTTTATCTTAGTTTTACTTCAGGAATTGATTTTTGACATAAAAAGATGGTATTTTACTTAACTATTTTAGGAATTTTGAACTAGACAATTCTGAAACTCCAGATGTTCCAAAGATCAGTGCTCAGGGAAATAAAAGGAAAGTCAAGAAAGCTACCTATTATATTCAATTGTTTAATTGTAAACAACTTTAAACTATGAATTTTTAAGATTTTTAAATTCAGAACTTTTCTTTTCTCTGTGTGCGTGTGTACACGCATGTGTGAGCGTGTTTGTGTTTTATTTGTCTGTTCAGAATGCCATTGAGTTAGGATATTTATTTGTGCCTCAGTTATAGTTCCTGAATTTCTACTTTTCTTCATTTGGGCTTTTATCCCCTGTAATATTTTAATTTAGTGGTGGACAGATTGCCAGAATAATGTCCAAGTTGGACTCCCACCAAAGCCAGTAGGTGTCATTTTCATTGACTTCAGTGGGTATGGGCACAAACAATATGTAACACCTACTACAAATAATCTTTAAAGTAATATTGATCTTCTGGCATGACAGGATGCAGCAGTGGCATATAATTTCTCATTTACTTGTATGGACAGCAGTATTAAGGGAGGTCACCTACGGTATTATATGGTGGGGTTTTTTTTAAAGAGGAAAAAAATTGGCAGACAAATTGACCAAACAAGCCATGTTTTCTTAAAGATGGTATACAAGTGTTTCAGGTATCTGGTAACTAACTTTTCTGATAAAACACCACACATTTATTTCTCAGTGAGAAGAAACATAAATACAGGATACAAGATGAAGCTTCACAAGCATGATTGCAGTATTGTGAAGCTATTTTTAGCAAACCTGAATCATCACTCTATCTTCTGAGCAATAATGTTAGAGTGTATAAACTGTACTGTGACGAAATTGAAAATAGGCTGGTATGGGAAGCATTGGAGCGTAGGTTAATTACCTGAGAGGACTCATACTGTCCCTTTATTTTCCATTCTGTCACATGATTGTCAAGGCGAATGCAAGCCTGATCGATTCGTGTCACTGGAGGCTGTAAACTGCAAAGCTTTTGCCTTAAGTAGCAAAACCAGGGAGAACAGAATAGAAACATTGTGTATGTGCTATCAAATCTCCATTTTGCTTAGCTGAAGTAATGACAAGACTGTTTTTTGCCCCACGGCTTCTTGTTTTAATTTGCTCACAGCTTTACTTGCATCTGTTCAAAGGGAGGGAAGAATAGATACTGCTGTTTCGGTCACAATGGCGTACTGATTTGGCAGCAGACTGCTCCCAGCTTTCCTGTCCCTTTTGCAGGTAATATTGTCTAGTCAAGGGATGAAATGGTGGAAAATCAAGTCTCCTCTCTTTGATGCAAAAGGACTTGCCTTCATATGGAAAAGATGTATTCCCATCAGCCTATTAGCAATTCACATGAATTATTTTCACACTCCAACATCCTTGCTTAAATCTGTTACTTATACTTTGCATTGTAATTGACAGAGAGAATATACATGAATCTAAAACAGGAAAAAATGATGTGAGAGAGAAATTGTATTAAAGTAGTACAGATTTTACTCAAAAGTTTGATTTCACTGTAGGACATCTTTGGTTCACCAAAAAGCGCTATGGTGGCTGGTATAACTTAGATATATTTCAGACATACTGTTTAATCATCAGAAAAGGTTTTTGAATGTTCACATGAGAATGGCAATCTGTTTCTGCTTTTGGACATAGCACATATGAAAACCTTTTCTTCATTTTGCCATTTAATCTGAGATTGATCCTCAAGAAAATGTCAGTAATTGATCTTGTAATTTTAGGATCAATAAAATACGTTCTAAAGCACAGCATATCCTGTAAGAAAAGCCTAATGCTCTTGATTTCATATTCTTCATTGTCTTAGACAAATATCTAATAGTACAACTGAAACTAGGGAATTAATTACCACTTTCATTGCAAAAATATGTTCTTTGGGGATTTACAACTTGTACAAGTGGAACTCTGACATAAAATTCCAGATTTTACCATGAAGTAGAGTCTGTTTCCATAAGTTAGATAATTCTCAGTTACAGGATGTTCCAGTATTTTAGTTAAATTCCATTGCTAAAAATTTACATCTGTTAACTTCATATGATAGCACTCTTTAAGTGTGCTAGTTACCTCTTCTTAAGACAGGCTCATATTCCTAGTTAAAATGCATAAGGGTAAGATTGAATTTCTTAATGGTCACTATCCAGTTTTTAAATTTCTTAATTATCTCTCAGTACTTAATGGCATCCGACTAGTGCTTAGTGTATGTTCCAGAATCAGTAATAGCTGATCTAATAACAGTTTAGCAGATCAAAATCATCCCCGGGAAGCCCACAGGCTAATGTAGTGCTAGGGGAGAATCTTCAGATACATGTTGCAGCAATACTGGGTATGGCATGTCCTGCCCAAAAGGAGGCACTGTCCAAACAAAGGAACTAGAAGAAATCTGAGAGTTTAAGCTGAGTGCGGAGGGGGTTTGTGTTCTTCTTATTACAGTAATGGTTCTGAAACTCTTCCCCTGCGTAGCTTTCTGAGTGAAATCCACAAGCTGGTGTCCTCAAGATTGGATTCAAGTAACTGCCTTGCTTTCTGATTGCCAGCTGTGCTATGTACTTTCCACACAAGGTTCAGGCACCTGGTGAAGCTCAGCTGAAGTTTATGGGTGTGTCACCCTGATGTCATCCTAGATAATCTGAGACTGAAGACCAAATCATTTAAGGAGACATAGAATTCTCTTAAGAAGAGCGTATTTTCCTTTACAGAAGATTAAAATCCTGATGTCCTCTATCATTCCTTCTTAGACTCAGCTGCCTTAAAAGTTAAGTGCATTTACCCTGAGGTAGGAATGGAGATGACACTGCAGACTGCTACTCCTTCACTCATTGAGTTTTAGATATCTGGAAAACTTTCATAAGCTTTATGAAAGGAAACACTTCTAGTGAAAAAGTCTCTGACTCATCACCAGATCACAGAAAAGTCAATGTCCTCAGTGAAACTATCCAGTAGATGTATTCCAGTAGTAATACAAACTAGTAAAAGTTACCAGTGTTTCACCTCAGGATTTCTACTCCTGGCATAGTTCTGTTTAATGGGAATTTTGGGAAGTTCATTTCACGATGTTTGAATCATTTGCTTCACTACAGCAGGTAGGGATTTAACACCTGCTAAATACCACAAAGCATCCTTACCAGTTGGTCTCCTTTGTGGCCATTGTTAGCAAAGAATAAAGTGAAGTGTGTGAGGAGAGAAAGCTTACTGTGATCCTCTTAATAGGTTCAGAGAAGTAAGCATTCATTGTTTTTATATTAAGACAGTAGATTTCAGAATGGAAGAATACCTATAATATCTAAAAGGATTATTTTCCAGTTGTTGGAAACCTAATACTTGGGTTTAGAGAATGTTCTGTCAGAATTTGCTTTTTCTCCCAGGTTCTACATTTTAAATGAAAGCTCATGTCACAAAAATACTCGGTGAAATCTCCAGGCATTTAAATTATTAAATTTGGCAAGATTGAGTAGAGCTGTCCTACAAATTACTGAGTGAGACCAATTCCTGTAGATGTCATACAAGGATTTTGGCACATGGTACAGATGGGGCCTTACATGCCAACATCCAAATTTTGGCATTTCCTCACAAATGAAGGAGGCAACAGAAAGGGAAGGTCCAGATAATAATATCCAGTCTCAGGCAACGAGGCAGTCATCGATTTTGGAAGAGCTATGTACATTCTCAAGGTATATGTAATTACCATGCATTCATGGTTGAAACGAAAGCCCTCACAAAGATATTTACAAGGTGGTGGATCTGAATAGGGGCTTATCTTGCTAGGTCTAGGCCAAATGGCTCCTAGAAACATGGAAAAGTCCTGCCAAAAGAAGTTCATGCTTTCACTGGAGAAGTGAGAGCCACTGAGAATTTTCTGCTTTGTTGCATTTTGGAATACCTACCTCTTCCTCAATGACCCAGTGTATGCAGATCATCTGAATTAGACTCCTGGGAAAACAGGAAACAGAAAGGCAAGTGTTGAAAATCATCTGTCCAAAATCTTTTGGTGTATAATCAAGAGTTGTGTTAATTCCAGCAGCAGTACCTCCTGACCTGAGCAGTCAAAATTATTAGTAAACAAAAAAAATCACTACGACCACATTAAGACTAGGAATTGAGAAAATTGCATCCTGCTTTCTGACTTGTCCCTTGCTCTAAATCAAAATGAGATAAATTCAGATATAGCTCTTCGTGAAACTGTTGCTAAGAAATACTGTTTGTTTGCTGAATGGAACAGAAGGGTGATTCTCTCAACAAACTGGGAGCAGATAGCTGCACCGAAACGTATTTGGCTGGCAGAGAGACTTCCTATTCATTGAAGTCCTTGGAAGGCCCCTGAAAATAGGTGCTATGTGGTATTGGTTTGTGTATGTGTGTTGAGAGAAGGTAAAACAGGACAAGCTGCACCCCAGGTGAAACGCTGTCTGTGAAGGTTGCTGTCATGATGCAAAGACTCCAGACTTGTTACTCAGCTGGCTTGGGTGCAAAGGTGCCTAGGCTGCATGAAGGGAACTGCTCCTGGGTCACTTTCACAAAAGCAAAATGCCCAAGTCAGGTGGAATAGGGAGAGGAGGACTGTCTTTACTCCTCCCTGAACAAAATGAAAGTGATCAAATTGCAGACCATCACAACAGGTGTGTTGGGTCCTGTCTTGGGTTCAGTTTTTATCCTCTGCTCCCTCTAGTAACTTCTCCAAAGGAAGAGTGTACACACAGACTCAGGATAGCAAAGCGCACACTTTCTACTGCCTCTGTGCTTAGGGGCAGGAGAGTCTGCCAATGGCGTACTGAATTATTCAAACAGCTGGTGAGGCAATAAATAGAAATGAGCAAGAAGACATGAAAAACCTTTGCCTGTGTCCTATAGTTGGCACATTATGAGAGCTGTATGATGCTCTGGGCTGTCCTTCGCTGAAGGCTGTGGCAGTTCTTATCTGCTTAAGGTCTGCAAGATCCAGAGCTCTAAGAATGAGGATTCGTGTTAGAAGTTTTCCTGGACCAATCTATCTTAAAGGTCAAAACGCAACCCTGGCCCTGTTTCAGTAAATGCATCTCAGCACCAAAGCGTGAAAAGAAAAAAACATAAACACGGAAACCTGTTCATTCATTCATAGCTTGTTAATTTTTCATCAAGGACAGCAAAAAGACAAACATTTGCATTAACATCTCAGATCCAGAGAACTGCTTCACTGTAAGAGGTTTTGAAGCTGACTGATAAGGCAGCAGGAGAAGGTATTTACACCAAAGGAAAATAGATAATTCACAATTCTGCTGTCATGCTGTTTGTGCAGCAAAGGCTAACAAGAACAGAAATTTCAACTTGCCTTATACATGCAGCTGGAAATACTTCAAATCTCCAGATGACTATTCAAGAACTATTTTATACATGAGTAGACTAGATTTGCCGTCTGATACCTACTCTGTTCATAGATACATATTAGGAGGTTTTAAGTCTTGTGTGTGCACAGCTAAAATGTGTATGCTGGCTGTGGACAGATAGCCATCTTCATTAGCCAGGTCACTGCCACTGATGAGGCAAGCTCACCCATCCTGTTTGGCACTGCAGCAGAGGAGGAGAGCACCTACACTCAGCCTTTAAATCTCAGCAGAGGTGCAGGCACGTCCAGCATCATGGAGCCACACCTGACTCTTCCCCAGTCACATTCCATGGGAGACCCCAGTGAAACCTGCAGGTCTGTGGACAAAAAAGTACCAGCACACATTTGCACACATTTTTTACTCACAAGTAAAAAAAGCAAGATAAGAGGCAGTTTTTATCTTCAGCTGCTTGCCTTATGCTCAAGGTCAGTGAGATGTTCAGTAGCACAGGGCCTCAGCGCACCGTGGTGCACAGCACCCCAGGAGGTCAGGTGCCACAGGAAACACCTTTCTTTCCTGAAGGAGTTCTCAGTGTCACAAGACCACAGAGAAGAGACTAAAGCACTGATGTCCCTAACTTACAGAGCGGCATAGTTTGAGACAGAGAAGGTCATGGCACTATGCTGTGATCCCCAGCCCCTACAGCTCATCAGTTGATGCACACTCATAGATGGAGAAGTAGGGGGTGTGGTGTGACAGTTGAACATTTAGTCAGTTAAATTAAGCACTGATGGACCAGCCAAGTGCCAGAGATGGAGTTAAAACACACAGAGGCAACCTCATCCTTACCCTGCCCTGGGCAGATGCCTGAAGAACTGCAATAGGTAGGGCCTCTTTGGGGAGAGGTTTTAATTGCATCAAGTGGAAAGAAAACCCCTCTCTACACTGGAAACGTCCAGGTATTCCTAGAAAAAAATTGTCATCTTGTTACAGCAAAATGGAAACCCACAAGAGATTCCCAAGAAAGGTAGTTCAAGTAGATAAATCCAACTAAAACCCACACAGTGTAGAAGTTGATCTCTTAAAATTTCACACCTCTTCTTTCTTTTGGAACAGTCACGTCAATTTGTTCTTCATATTTTCAACTCCAGCTCTCAGGCAAGATAGAAGCTGGTAGGAGGCAGACACTGATAAAGGCTTTACTGGCACAGTGTCAGGTAAAAAGAAACCATTTTTACGTTTCTGCTCTGACAAGAGAAGACAATATATTCTAGCCTGGAAGTTTAGATGGCAAAAGCAGCGGTGATTAATTGCTCTAATTAGGGATCCAAATAGGAAAGAGCGAATTTCCTGAGTATTGCGTGCTAAATTTCCCCACTTCTGTGAATAACTGTATTGCTCAGAGGAGACGGGCATCAAAGTGCATCTCCAGAACAAACATTTACCCACTTCAACTTAGAAATGCCACTAGAACCTCAACACAGATAACTAATGAAAAGAGACAATAGGCTATTTCAGCACCTGGTAGGCAGCATAATAGCCCAGTTCAGCTACTTCCCTAAGGAGCTCGATAAATGCTTGTACAAGCAACTTTACTGAAAATGGGTGTGCTGATGGTCTACCACACCACCACTTGCTGGTTTCACTGAACAACCAATTTCTGCTGGCCAATTCAGCACTAACAGGAGAGTTCTCAGCAACAAGGCTGGTACCTTGATCCTTTTGTGTTCTTCACTGGGACTTGTTCCCTTCCACCTCCACCTGCCTTTCAGCTAGCACTGACCTTTGTGCCACCAACGGATGTCAGGTCCTGATTCTGACCCCTCTGATGAGGACAAATGGAAATAAAACCACTGCAGAATTACACTAAAACCTGCCTCTTTTCACCAGAAGGAGAGCAGAGAGCACTTAAAGTGCTGACTGTCAGCTTTGCCAAATGCCTTATGGGAAATTCTGAATGCATTTCTTCAAAAAAAAAGCTGGAAGATATTTAGCAAAAAAAACCCCACAACATTTTAGTTGGAATATATCCTACACAGTCCGGGAGTCAGCCAACTTTAGCAACACTCTTCTGTCATATGCAGAAAAAGCTTTTGCTTCAGCTGAGTCAAGCTGTCTCTTATTGACAATCAGATGTACTGGCACAGAGTATATAATCTGGTTTGTGGCCATCTACAAGTAGCTAGAAGCACACAAATAATAAGCGTTCATCACTGCACACTGATTTATATGAGGAGGGCATATGCCCATTTTTTTGTGTGTGTTTGTTTGAACTGATCACATACCCAACTATTAAAAAGCACTAATAGAGGCCACCAGGAAAGGAGATGGCATGTGTGCGTGCCAGCAGCACTTCATATTCAGTACTAGACTTCTTTCACTGCCTGTGCCTTTCAGAGAAGTCTCTGCAGGCTGGTCTTAGAAATGTTCCTGCTGGTGAAGCAAAGTAGAGCAGAAATACGCAAAACAAGCTCTACTGCTGATTGTACCCTCTCATTTGTATGCTCAACACTCTTGCAGTAATGAATCATCAGCCCAAGTTCTGCTCAGCTCATCATAGCTGCAAGTGCTGCAATAGCACTAAACTGGGGGGGACATGGATTCATCTCCAAATGACCAAGCTGGATGCCCATGGACCTGGCAAAAATTTTATGCTGCTGATCTGGAAAGTGGCATAGTACACAGATATCCATAGCAGAGTTGAATAAAGGAGACAAGGTGTCTGCAGTGCAGTGTGCATCAGTGGTAGAGAAAATTTTATTCCCCTTTAGTCAGAGTGTTCTAGAGAACAGCAAAATTACCCAGCTATGGTCATGCCTCCTTTAGTCAGGAAAACTCTTCATGTCAAGACAGGGGAAGGCAATGCATCCCATGGATGGAGGGGCTCCATTCCTTTCCAATCATCAGAACAATTCAGGGAAGAATCATACATTTTGGACAAAATGCCTCATACATTCCCCAAGCAGATAGGCAAACTCAGTTCCAGGTGTCTGCAGCTCCTACCTGAACAAAATGCCTGGAAGTTACACTGGTGAGCAACAGAAAGAAGCTACCAGTCACACAGGCACCTGGGACCAGCTATGAACTCTTTCCCAGCAATCCCATCTCTGGAAAAAGACCTGTGCCTGCCAAGAACAGAGATTACATTTGGAGATAACAGTGCAACATGGTGTTTTTTCAAGACTTGATGAGGAAAGTGTGAGGAGTTTTTGGTTACAGATTTTTATGTGCTCATCCAGCCAAGTGAAACAAAGTGCAGTAGTGGAAGAACTAGAGCGACACAACCAACGCTCAAATACTGCCTTCATCAGGAATTGAACAAAGTGCACCTTGTCACAGTGCCTTTCAGGGGAACTGCATCAGGTAAACAAACCCCAGATTCAGAAGAAATTAAAGATGCATTGATGGCCTATATAATAAAGGGGGGACATACATGAGCACAATTTCAGAATTAAAAATCTAAAATCAAACTTGTAAGGTGACCTTTACATGTGAAGCCATTTGTCTCCAGTGTCAATGGTCTTTCAGTTTCTAAAGGACCTTAGTACTTGCTTGTTGCAGAGGGCTGCATTTTGTCTTTGAAAGCTTTGCTATCAAGGAAGTTGGGGATCCTTTATAGAGCCAATCCTGAGGAAACAGAGAGGGTACAGTTTCCCATTTTTTCATAATGATCCATTCATAGCAGAGCAGTAAGAGAAACAATGGCAAGATCAGGTATGCTGTCTTTAGAAACAAGGAAAAATTACATTTGGATGAAGGGATGATAAAATGGAGATAGAAAAGGAGAGAAGAAATTTGAGAAGATTAATTTTTATGAGAGCAGGTGGAATGGGGAGGTCACAACAGCTCTGATCTATAAGATATACAAACTGGCCATGCATCTCAGCTAAGGACTGGGTAAGAATTTCTTCATGGAGCAACTACATTGTTCCTTAGACAACAACTGTTATTTTTCCTCTTTCTCAGTTCCAGAAATTGCAGCCTTTGCCATTTTTGCTGCCTGGCACTACTGTGGAAGGAGGTAGCATCTCTGCATTCCACAATAACTAGGACAGATAGAACCCATGGGCCAAGACCCCCGCAAAAATGCACTTGCTCCAGGAATTAAGACACTTCCTTTTTCCTGCTGCTTTGTTGATAGGGAGCTCTTGAGGTTCCCCTGGATACTGTTCAAGGGGTAATAAAACACTCTCATCTGCCCGAACTGAACAATAACTGCTATCAGCAGTTCTTCTTGCCTGCTCTTCTTTTGGCTTTGTTTGCTCTACCCCTGATTTGTTGCAAAAAGAAGGGTTTTGCCAGGGGGTGACTTAGGCAAGAGAGCATAAAACCCATGCGCATTAAGTCTTGTTGAACTGAACCTGTTGTGCACGTCAGCAGCTTAGTCTGAGCCTGCTGGGAGAGTCAGGGATGTGTTCAAGACTATGATCAAATACTTAGATCAAGCTCAGGTCCTTCATGCTTACATAACATAACATGTCCAGGATGCATACACAGCACATCTTTGTCTCTTAGTCACTCTTCTTGCTTGCCTGAGGTATCTGCTGCCATGCACCTCAAAATGTGCATAGTGAATTAGTGTTTGAGATGAAGTCAAAATGCTAAATGTCTTCTTGTGGACCACGGTGACCCATGTGCTGCCTGTGAGGACTCAGGCTGAAATTGGCTCTAGGAAACAGCAGGTCTGAAGCAGAAGAAGAAAGGCCAAATTGGTTGGAATTATGAAGTAATGCCAGAAAAGGGAAAGTGATCCAGATACATCTCAATTCTTCTACCAGCAAAATTTGAAGATGGTTTCTTCTGTTGGATTTCCAAGCAAGCCAGACAAGCCAACACTCCAACACACAGGATCACTGAAGTCTTGTTCATGTACCTTTCAGCTTCCTGGAAACCTCGGTGGTTTTCTGCACCCCCAATACCTCATGTTCAAATGGCACCACAGATCTTAGCAACAGAAACTGCACAATGGAAGAAGCTGCAAGACCAGAACAGCAGGTACAGACAGCCACTATATCAGATTTAGCTGAGATCAGGTACCAATGGTGATTCATCATGTCAGCTTAGTAATAAAAAGATGTCTTCCCAAGGCTCTCAGTGTCCTAACGCATCACAGGTATACTAAAATCTCAGCAATATTAAAATAACAGTACCAGTCAGCTCCAGAAACTCCTTGATACTCTTTCATTGCTTCTGGGGCCACCCATAGCCCTTTCTTGAAGGCAGATAAGCACATCTCCAGCCATTCAATGGAAGGCATATTTCTTACCCTCAAAGCCTGGCATCCCTGGTGAAAATTAGTTTCCTGGCTCCCTTACATAAGAAGTGAACTTCCTTGAAGTCCCCAAGATCAGCCTGAGAGTGGAAGGGGACCAAGGTGGTGCGAGCTCTCACTCAGTGCAACTAAACCAGGACAGAGATGCTGAGTGACTGATACTTGAACATCTTTTTTCCCTTTGGTGAAAACCTGTGACAGGAGTGCCTGTGGTTCTTCTTTTGCACCAACTTACCATGCAAAAGAATAACACCAGCCCCCATCTTGGGACCACACCTGAGCACAGAGCCCAGACCTTAGAGCAGAGGTGGGATGCCATATACCGTGTGCCCAGTTCTGCCTATTTATTAACTGTTGACCATAACGCCCACTGAGCTCCCGCTGGCACTCCAGACAGAGCAGGCTGGTTTGCCCCAGTGCAGAAGGGGAGCACTAGGTCACCCCTCCCAGCAGGTCCTGAGCTGTGAAGTACCACCTGAAGCCTGGTGGTGTCTCTCAGCGATAAAAGGCAGATGCTACAGCAAGATCACATTTGAGTTAAACTCAGCGGGGAGTGTGGGGTGGCTACCCTTCCTCCTCCAGGGCCAGCAGGCAGTCAGCAACTCTGAGTTCAGCAGGAGCTACCTGCCCCCTGCATTCAGGTCCACTTCAGGCTCTAGCAGTACATTCACCAGCTGAAAGACCCAGAGCAGCATCTGGACTAAATTGCTCAAATCCAACCCAACAGAGTTATTCAAAACCCAAGGCTGCCTGAGCTGGCTTTTCCTGCAGCCCCTGTAAAGACTGGGCATATACACAGAAAGGCAATTTCTTTGCTTCCAAGCTTTCCTCCTTTCATAACAACCTTTTCATAACAGTGGCATGTAAAGAGGTATGACTCACAGGCCTAGGTGTAAACAAGCTGGGAGAAAACATACCAAGTACCCAGAAACCATACCAGA
The DNA here is from genome assembly GCF_965140245.1 of Athene noctua. NCBI lineage: Eukaryota > Metazoa > Chordata > Aves > Strigiformes > Strigidae > Athene > Athene noctua. Next base: position 42,860,039 of record NC_134077.1, read on the forward strand.
ATTTGCCCAGCTGTGACTACTCATTGCATCTTCCCTGCCTGACTTCTGACCTCACTCTCTGTTCAAACAACCCATAGCCCTACCCTTAGCAAACTCAAAACTGTGCAGTGATTTTGCATGGGAGGAGAAGGTTCCACCATCAGCACATCATCTTGTTGGTGTCTGCTGCAGGAGCTGGAGAAAGCATGTGGTGCTCACACATGCTCTGTCCTGGAACAAGGACATGAGGAGCTGAGGGAAACCCAAGGATGAGACCATACACGGAGCTTAATACATGCTGGTGACAACATTCATCAGCCACCCAGGCCAAGGTAATTAAAGGTGGAAAAGCACTGTGTCATCAATACCTTGCTTCTGCAAGTTATCTGGGGCAGGAAAGAATTCACCACAGTTAGACAGACACATCATAGAAATTGCTGCCTCCTACATGAGAGAGAAAATCTAGCACTGAATGCTCCCACTGTCCCCAATTCCTCAACATGCTACTCTGAGACACTTAGACAAACTAATGACCTGAAGACTCTCGCACAGAATATCTTTAAAGTGCCTAAACCAATTTCAGAACAGACAGACTTAACACTAATCTTTGCCAGAGCTTCTCACTTTCACACAGAAGTAGAAGGGAAGGAAGGTGTCCAGAGGATGTCTGCTGCTGCCTGTAACTCAGTGGCAGTTCATCCTCCTTCCCTCCAGCCAGATTCTTCCCAGGGAGTTTGTTCTCCTCACCATAAGCCATACATACCCACAAGTGTAAACTAAACAAGGACAGCAGATACAGCAGGACAAAGTGGCTTATTTTGTAGCCACAGATGCCCTGTGATGCTGATAGGGTCCTTTGTTATTAGGCTCTGTCCCTTTAGGTTATGGCCACCACATTCACGTCACTCAATCTATAGGGGATGAATCAGCTCTCTGCTTCTTCCTCGGGCACCACCAGCAACAGTGCAACAAGCCACACTGTTGCGTGCATTTGGTAAACCATACAGCCCCATCAAACCCCAGCTTTCCACTAGCCACAAGCTGAACTGCAAGGGATTATCTCAATGGAAAGACGCAAGAACCCCATCCCTTGTGGCACCCTTAGACCCACTCTTTGTGGATAGTATTTGAAAACTGCAGACCCAAAAAACTAAACCTGATGGCCATGTTCTGCGTAAAAGATATGCTCCTGGAAGTGGTGAATTACCTGCTGCATTTCATCTCCTTTTCTATTCACAGACCCCTGGAAGACAAAAAGGTGATGTCAGTTCATCCATTTCTTCTTCATATATCATCCTCAGGGTTGTGAAGGCAGAAAAAAGATTACAGAAAAAAAATTAAAATGTTAATTAAAACAAAAATCTGCACAATGAGCTGACTTTCTGTACTTCCCCACAGACCACCACTGATGAAAATGGCTTCTGAGAATACATCACCAAAAATTCCCTGTAGAAAAGGAAAGCCAGGCAGGTCTTTGTAAATGTGATTAACACTCATGTCAGCACCGTCCTGATCCTTTCTCTTCCTTTATCACCCTCAGCCTTACACATCATCTCCTGTGCTATCTGCTCAGTTAGGCACACTCTTGGTCTGTATTTCTGAGACAGTGCCTTCCCACAAGGCCAGGAATACGTGGTGTTAATTCCTGGACATGGAGCAGAGGAAATCAGTAACATATATACAGCATCACCTAACTTAAGCATGTGCGCTGGAGATACGTACTTTGCAGTCATTAGACAAAGTCTCCTTCAAAGCACAAAGCAAGGCGGGAACCTAATTTAGCTGCACTGAATTGCCCTCTGGATAAGTACAAGATACTTGCTCATAAATTAGGAAGACAATTTCCCTAGATAGCTGGGGGTTTACCAAAGATACCCAAAATGATGTGGCATGTAAGCTCACAGGCACAGGGAACACGTAAGTGTTGAAATGAAGACAGGTTGCTCCACACAGTTGATGCCGAGTTCCTCTGCAGAATGGGACACACTTCTCACCAGGCATAGCCATGGTCTTCAGCAGTCAAGAAGGGAGAGCCACTTCTCAATGCCCTCAGGTCCCCTGGGATGATCAACAGCACGCACATGCCCATCCATGGCTGGGGCCCTTAGCCTTTTCATTTTCCTGAACTTCAGCTCAGGAGAGGTCTGCACTGCAGCATGCGCCATCACAAAGTGCTCAGAAATCAGCTGTACCTTCAAGCAAAGCACAACCCTGCTCCAGCTCCATGGCTGCTCAGCGGGTGGCTTCCATTACCTGACCCCCACAGGCAAGGAAGTGGAGCAATTCAGCTCCTTGGCTAAAAATAGGAGGAGAGACTTCCCTTTCTCCCTTTGGCCTGTTCAGTGAAAGCTCTTCACACTGATTCAAGCCACTTTAACAGCTGTCTGCCTCTTTCTTTCCACAGCCTCTCTCAGCTCTGACCTGCCATTCTCTGCCCCTACATTTCACCTCTGGCCTCCTCATCTCTTCTCTGCCATGCTGCTTCAGCCTTTGCTGTCTTCCCTTGCTTCTGCAGCTGCATCTTTCCCCTGCAAGTTCCCTTTCCCCATCAGCGTTTGTACTGTCATGTTTAGGGCATCACAGATGCAGGCAGAGGGTATATGAAACTGTCCATTTGACTCCAGCCACCATGCCTTCTGATGTTGACAGCTGGCAGGAACCTCGGTCTCATGTAGGCATCTGGACCAGTAGCTCCCAAAATCTGCAAAGCCACAGAGCAGATGAGCCACCAAGGAGCATGAGCCCATGCACATCAACCAACTCCCTGGGGTCAGCACAATATTGGGCTAGCATGCTGCCTGAGCATTGGAGAGGAAGGCTGAGGGGGATGGACTGAGGCATGTGGCAGCTTGCAGCAAGCTCAGACTCAGTTTACAGTAGCTGTACTAATTTTGCTCTTGGATATTCTCCAAATTAAAATTAATCCAAATGAGATCAGAATTTGGCTCTATTTTCAGTTTTTGCTCTATGTGCTATTACATCATACCTTCCAAAAGTCTTTAATTGCACTTATAAACACAGCATCTGTGATACTAGAAAACTCCAGTGGTCTATCCAGCTAAAATCCTTTGTCAAGAATCAGCTGCTCCATGGAAAGACATGAAAGTCTTGGACATTGGGTTATTATGAAGTAACCCGCTCGTAGGTTGTTTCTTCCCAGCTTCCATTGAGGCTGAAGGTTGATCTATGACTGAAACCATACATACAGCACTAAATGTGCTGATTACTTTCTTATAACTCTTTTCTCTAATTTAAGGTGAATACCCATTTTGATCCTGGGCTAAATGCTAGTTGGGAACGCAGTCATCAGCTCAGTATACTCCCTGCTTGCCATAAGGAGTCATCGTGGCATTTTACTGTTATTAGAGTTCCTAACAATAAAATTCATAAGTAGAAAGATACCTTCAGGAGCCATTTGTATTCTGGTCCCAAAGCTGCCACATCATGCTTATAACATGCTTGTAACTCCATATCAGTGAAGAGTTGACCACTTTCATGGAAATTAATCCACTCCTCTGATGTTTTTCAAAACAATGTTGTCAGAACTGTGATATACAAAATAAAAATATTGACAATTTTATTATAGTAACATTGGCATAATGGAATTATTCTACTGAAAATAAGAATCACTGCATATTTATTCTAGATGAACATATCAGAATCTGTCCCACTCCTCTGAAAAAATTGCAGTGAAAACCAGAATTTACACTAGCTGAAGCAAAGCATCCCTGGTGTAGGAGATGCATAATCACGTTGAAAATGTACCTCCCAAAGGGGAAAAAAAAATACTACAACTTCTCATTAGGTAATTGTAGATACTGTCATGAAACGTTATTACCTACCCAGTGACTAAATGGCATTCATTCATTCCAGAGGTGTGAGGGTAGAGTTGCATCTTAGAGTAGATTAATATCTTACAATGTCTCAGGAGAAAATAAAAGGCTACTCCAGTGTGGGTTGTACAGTACTGACTCATTAAGGCAATTTTCTGGAGTCTCCCGTACAAACTCTCCTTCATGCACTGCTTAAAGGTTGGACACAGACTGGTGCCAGGACTCATGCTACACATGTAACTATGCAACAGGTTTTTATTGATTTTGGAAGGAAGGGGGTTTTCTGGGCGAGAGAGGAGTTGTCAGCTGTTTTGCTTTTAGTTCTTATGAGAATGAAGGTACATGAAAGTAGGAACTAAAAATTTGGTATCCAAAATTCTTTGTGTTGTTGCAGAAAAAGTGCAGTGCTGACTGCAACAAATGCTGTGACACTTTTCACAGGGATAGATAGCAGTAGACACAGTCCATATCCAGGCCCTGTTTTGTCCTTGTTTCGCTAATACACTGCCTCATTTGCATTAGGTGGTATAACCTAGGCACCACAGAAAACTAGGCAGACAAAAAGAGAGTAATGTTCTCTTCTAACTGGAAAATCAGTAAAATCCAACCAATGCTTCTCTTGAACAGAGTTTTAGCAAGCAGACAGGTACCAGGTGTCCAGGGAGAGGATTCTCTTCAGCTAGGGAACTAGCATTGCATTAGAAAGCAAAAGAAATAACGAGGAAATGACAGACAACCCCAACCAAGGTGAAGGAGACTGGAATATAGTGGTAATGGGACAAGGAGGTTTTCTCTCCCACTTTGGTCATGACTTTGCTGCAACATGGAACCATGTACTTTGCAGTCATTAGACAGAAATAAAGTCTCCTTCAAAGCACAAAGCAAGGCAGGAACCTTGGTAGCTGATCATCTACCACGTCACAGGCAGAACAACCTGCAAAACTTCAGGTCCTTGGCAGATGAAAGCCAGAATTCTGCTTTGGGAAAGTTGTCAAACATCACTCTCAAGCTCTTAGTTTAAAAATGGGGAGCCTGGGTAAAAAATTAAATTAATGAAGGGTATGTAATTAACCTGAGGCTTTTTTTAACTTCTTAGTTTAAACCAAACAAAATGTTTGGGGAATTTGCAAAATGATACCTACTGTGAAAAATAAGTATTTTTACTGGCACGCCTATAAATCCTGGGATTTTGTCTAGAGATTGTTTCTTTTGATAGTTTAAAGTTCAGGAATCACACAGGTATGGCTTTTGATAAAGTTTCTAGTCCCTATGCTGTACATCAAAATGTGAAAAGCTTCATAAATCTCTTTCCCTGTCCTCTCCCTGCCCCCAACCTACCACACTCCAAGGAAAGGAAAAGGAAAAAAAAGAAGCCCACTATGATTTTTACATGTCTGTTGCAATATTTTGGGCACCACTTTAACAATATTTCTAGATGTAAAATTTATAAACATTTGTTGCTACCTCTAAACTTACATCCCTTGATAATAATCTAAGCTATTAAAAGAAATTTTTCGTTACACGAAAAAGACTTGATCATTTAAATTAGCCTTAAAGTATTAGAATGAGATAATTTTCTCTAATTAAACATTTCAGTTTCTTCCTAAATGACTTCCCCCAGTAGTCAAAGATATTTCCCTTCTTAATTCTGCTACTACTGTGTCTAAAATAAGGCTCCACTCAGTTTTATACTGCATTTTCTGATACAGTGAATCTAATAAAGCACCTGATTTACAGAACAGAATGCACAGCACTTTCGGGCTGCAAGGACAGATTGTCCAACCCATTGGATTCAAAGGGTAATTAAAATTCACTCTCTCACATCCAGCTCATAGCACATCTGGGACTTTTATAACCTGACTTCCTAAAGGTCAGCAAAGAGACACACTACTGGAAGTAACAAGAAGATGCTTGAAGTGCCATGCCATGAGGATCAGAGATTAAGAGCTAGGAAAGCAAGTGGGAAATGGTTTGCACTCACAGGAGGCAATCTGCTGCCTAGTTCTGTAGTGGCAGCCATAACAGGCAGACGAACCAGAGGCAGACAGTGGGGCAAAGGAAAGGATAGGCCCCCTCCATGAGGACAGGTGACACAGATTTCAGCTGAGGAGGGGAGCAGCTAGGGGAAGTGAGGACAGTCATGGAGCAACAATCAGGAAATCACTAATCAGAATAAGAGCCATCATTCAACCCTGCAGCAGCCTGTCTCCAAAACAGGAAGAACTCTCTTTCCCCACATAATTTAGCTGTCAGAGGTGTCAAGAAAAGGATTTTAGGTGAACTGCCAAACTGTCACCAAACATTATCTCCTATATTATGCTTGTTCGGTAGAGTATTTGTCACTGGTCACAGTCAGAGGCTGGATACCAGAGCTGAGTGGCTGTGGTTCCATGAAGCGTTCCTCCATTTAAGTTTATAGACTTCTCCTGCAAAAGTGGGGATCTTATCCTCAGAGGAAAGATAAACTCCCTCTCCCGGCAAGTAAGAGGTTTTCAACAGCCTGTTAACCATGAAAGCACTTCGATTATTCAGTCTCATACATCTTCTGCCCAAAAAGCGCTGCCATGTTTCTCATCAGGGAGGACTCTCCAGGACAGAAATCATACACATGCAAGTCCAGCTTGCTGCACAGCACACATCCCACCACAGACAAGCCTGTGCAATGATTTGCTGGCATTCTGAGCACACAACCCTCTCTGCATCATGTACAAAAAGTTCAAAACATTCATTTTAGTGTGTAGCAAATAGGACACCTGCACAGGACACACCCGTTCATCTGCAGTGCATGGACTCTATATTTATGCGTAACAACTCTGACCAGGCCATTGAACATCTGGAACTAATAAATAGTCCATTCTGGTTATCTCAGTGGAGTATGTTAAGAAAGGGAGCAAAATTGTGTATGAAAGCAACAACATCACGTGTGCAGTACTCTTCTCACCTCCTTCCAGGGGAGAAAATGTTGAATCCAAATAATTTTTAAAACTTTTATCTTGAAAGCATAAAATGTCCTCTTTAGAGGACTTCAGTGTTATAGTACGTATTTCACCAAGAAGAGCAGAAAATTGTCTTCTAGGGTGAAGGGGTTTGCTATGAACAAATACCATGTGATACTAAGCAGTGGAGCAGAGCCGCTCTCAGAAAACCTCTGTTCCTTTTTTAGTCAAGAAGTCATGCAGTCTTTGAGAGACAGTATCAGCTACTTTCATAGGTAGGAAAGAAAACTGCATAGCTGTCTGAGCACTAGAGTTAATCCTTGGGATAACAGTGAAAATTTGGCCATTCAGCTAACAAGGAATACCCTTCTGAGCTTTTGTGCAAGGTCTTATAAAACATTAATATAGCCAGGCATAGCAATAGCAGTGAAGTAGTACTTCAATGAAGAAGTAGGCAAAACCATGTCAATAGTCCAAGCCTAGGCTCTGTCCCTTTCACTCCCAGATCTGATCCCAGACTGGTAGCATTGATTTCATGCAATCTAACTCCCTCTTGAAGGAAAACTGTGCATAGCTGACAGGATAGGTTTTTCATTATCCTCTGCAGACAGACAGACGAACAGACTCTTGGGTGCTTTGTGCCTGGGACAGCTCCCTGTGATCATCCTATAAATCTCCACCCCAAAAGGTTATCCTGTTTCAGGGACACAGACAGTGCATGGGATCCAGAGGAGTCATCTGTCACAGAACATGGATGTGCTAGTCCCAAGTATGAGAGACAGAAGTCTGTCCACGTCAGTTAGCTTGAGATGCTGGGTTTTTTCTGCAGACCACCTAGAGTGGTGGCAACATAGACAGCCTAAATATACGTGCTACCAAAGCTAGGCTTTACTTTATGCTGGTAATCACATATGCCTTGCCCATGCTTTTTGTGTCCTTGGCCTTCCTTACCTAGGCTAAGGAGGTACTGCCTGCATGGCCTCTCTCTACTTTAAGTAGTGAGGAGGAAAGGGGGGACCTGGTATCCAGTTGTGGCCCCTTCCGCTCCCTGCCTCCCTCCCTTGCTGTTCCCGGCAGCATAAATCAAAGCAGGACAGACTTGCCTTGCACTTGGATCAGTCAGGTGTGGCACCCAAGGTGGGAGTAGCAAAAGGTTATGCCGAGATGAAGGAGTGAAGGGGCATGGTGCTAGATCCCAGATCTGCAGGTAGTGCCTTCCCTAGTACCCAAGAGGCTGGGCACCCTCGGGGGCTATTGGCAGAGAAGGGCACTCTCACCTTCGATCCCTGGCTGAGCAGCCTGTGCCAGAGCAGTGCTTCCTGCAGCACCAGTGCCACAGAGCAGGTAGCAGTGGCCTAGCCTGCTCCATGGCCCTGGAGAGCCATAAAGCAAGCCCTGAGCTGAGCCAGTGGGGGAGAGGCATTGCTGCTGCATTCCTGTGCTATTTCTCTGCTTTGGAGGATGCAACACCTGCAAGTCATTGCTCTGGGGGTTAAAGCAAGCCCACACCTCCCTGCCAGCCTTCCCCTGGGTGCACTGCAAGGCAGAGATTGCTCCTCCATTAACTACCCCTTCCTGCTGGCAGGAGTGCTGAGGTTCAAGGGCAACCTCTGGAGCAAGACTGAGACCCCACCACAGCCCTCACTTAGCCCAGCTGGTAAAAGCTACCCTTCCCTTCTGCTTGGAATTTGTTTTGCTTTAACCTGCAGCAGCTGGGTGTTGTTATCCATCTGCCTGCTTGACCAAAGAGCCTTCTGTCATCACATCCCTGTTCCTGGCATGTACTTAGAGATGTGGATCAAGTCAGCCCCTGGCACCCTGGGTGATAATTCAAATAAATAGAACTCCCAACTCTTTCATTACAAACACAAGGTTTATGGTCTCCTAATTGTTCTCTTGCTCTTCTCAGAGACTCCTCCAAATTACCAGTGTGTTTCTGAGCTGCAGGCTTAGGGCTGGACACAGCATTTCTGCTGAGTCATTCCTGTAGTAAGGACGGAGGTGACACCATAATTCCACCTCCACCCCAATGCTGCAGTCTGTGTCCCAGCCTCGCTCTGGGACATTCCTCCATGCAAAAGTCCAGGATAAGCTCTGTCACACTGAAAATGGACTGCATTCTTCAGTGCTAGCTGAAAGACCTTTGTTTGCCCAAATGTTTTGCCTGCAGCCAGCTCAAATGGGCACCAAGTTATTTCACAGAGAAGTGAGTGACCTATCTCAGTAATTATTTCTGTTTCCCATCTGTGTTTACCACAGCCTTTGTATTGTAACCTCTTATGCCCCCCTAATGCCTCTATCCAATCCAGCAGCATGGCCCTTCAGTTATCTGGCTGCTTACAATGGACAACAGGATTCTCTCTCTTCCTAACAACAATGGCAAATTTACCCAGCAATGGATAATGTGGTGGCACACATCCCAGGCCATGTCAGCAAGCTTTGTCCCATTAACTGTCAGTCTGAGAGGGGCTCCTCGGTGGATGTCACCACCAAGCCTATGCCATGGTTGGCTGAAATATGCCAAACCAGACAGAAGAACTTCTTGGAGGACTCAGGCTCTCCAGGGCAGACTGGGACTTCAGTCCCTAACTCTGTAACTTGTTTAGCAAAAGCCAAAAGCAAGAAAGATGGCCAGCATGATGTGGCCATGGCTTCACTATCAAGAGGAGCAGCACTGCAGGTAGGATCCATGCTCCTGTCCCCTTGACATGTCTGTTGTGCCATGCTGCAGACATTTCACTGACCAGTGACACAGCCCAGCAATCATCGTGTGGGTGCTGATGTCCACACAAGGACACAGAGTTCCCCAGCTCGCACCTTTATCATGGCCAATGTACATTCCTGCTGTCAGTTACTTGAGCATCTGAGGCAACCGGGACAACACACAACTACAACAAACCTGCCATTCCTTCGCTCATCCTTCATCTGCAGCAACGCCACCAATCACTGCTGCAAAGTTCAGTGTGGTCCCTTGTGGAGTGGGAGGAGGAGAAGGTGGATTATTATTCCCTCTGTGCCCAGATTCTGGAACAAACCTTGAAGGTATTTCCAGCTGTTTGTGCATTTAATTCATGACAGGGTCTGTCCCAGCTCTGCCCCATACTGAGCCCATATTCACATCCTGCTGAAAAGGAGGGGTCCTCCACGTCAGTGAAGCTGTGCTTGGAAAGATGGCCTGAGACACCAGGCCTGTCATCAGGGGGTGTTAAATGACCACTCCATGACCCCAGCCAGGGCTAAAGGGCTAAAGCTCCTGCTGCGCAGATGCAGACTCTAAGTGGCTTTCCCTGAAGGGCATGAATCCAGTTACTGTCTCACTTTTCTTCCACATTACGTGTTTTCTCCAGGGTACCCATTTCAGCAGTTACTACTGCTGAATGCAAAATTTTGCTTAGCAGAAGTGTGAGCTCAAAATGCTCTGAGGCATTGGGGCAGGAAGGGTACTGGGAAGCATGTTTTAGACAAATACTTGTTTAGTATCTTTCATTTAGAAGATATTTTGATGAAAAATTCCACAGGGGTGTATTTAAACACCCTCTTGAGGTCCATTTAACATGGGCCAGGTAAGGCATGAACACAATGGGTTTCAATTTGATTTGAATTAATTTTACTGCCTTTGCAGCAGGTGCAAATAAGCAGTGCTTTTGTTTGTTAACAAATGTCTGTTGTATGAACCTTTCAAACTAGAAAAGTATTTTAACACCCACCAGAAGCTGTTTGGCTCGACTATTACTCAAGACACTCTGAGAAACCTAGCATTTCCTTTAATAAACATGGAGGCACTATTGCGGGGCACTGAATACAACACAAAGGAGCTTGAAGGCTGAGGCAATTTTGTGTAAGGAGAAAACCCCAAGTGCATATATTACCCTTCATTCCTAATAGCATAGCTGTTAGCACATTGCAGAAAGAAGAAAAATCATTAATTCAGAAGACTAGGGGTAAATTTTTGTAATAAATGCAGACCATACTTAATTTTGTTTCATTTTTTGGATGAAGAGCCATGCAGAACTATCAAATGGTGTGTATGTGTGTGTGCACACATGTGTGTGATGTGTGTTGAATTCCTTTGCTAAGTAACAGCAACTTCAGTAATAAGGTGGACTTAGAAAGAGCTGCAGCCACCCAAAAAGTGGACAGAAACCTCTGTCCTTCAAGACTGCACAGTTAACAGAGAGATACACCTAAACTGCTGGTTCTAAGCAGCAGGACAAGCGAAAATAAAGAGCACAAAATTTTTACCACGCTGTGGCTTAAGCCAAATATTCTGTCATGCACCATTTTCTGGGTTTTTTTGAACACACTGTTTTTTTATGAACTGGGTTTTTTCTGGTTTTTTATGAACACACATTACAGAAAAAGTGCCAGAAATGGGGGTGTGCTCACATTAACAAAGGAAGGTCCATTCAGAATGTTGCCAGCAAAACTTCAAGGATGGACTTAGTAGGGAAAATGGGCACTAGTTTTATCATCCTTACAGTGTCTCCCTACCCTGCAGTACTTCTTTCTTTTCAAAATAGCCCCCATAAGCTTGCAAAAATACACTTGCAAACTGCTGCTGCTCCAGCCTGCAAGACAATTACCTCTGCCTACCACCTAACAAATGCTTCACCCTGTCTTACCATGCTGGTCTGAGGTGCGGGTTCCTCCTCCCCCCACCATCATCTCTGCACCATGGCCTCACCCTGGGGTTGGGAGAGGCACTTGGTTATCTGCTGCTTTGGCTGCTGGTCCCCCTCAGCATCATTGTTCTGCTTTCCACAGGCTCATGCAGTTGTCACCTCCTCATGATTGCAGGCATCTCAAAGCCTGAAGGTGTTACTGCAGTTGATGCCCAGAGCTCCTATCCCAGATCTGCTGGGGATCCTGAAGCTTCCTGGGGTTTCCAGAGAGAAACAAATATTAATGCTCCCAAAATCACGAGGCTCCCAAGGGGCAGCAGGATGACCAAAGCTGGACCTCACAGAAACTCACCCCTGCGCATGCCAGTCTGGTGCCACATGGCCTTCTCTGACATATGCCTGTTCATCCAAAATTAAGATGTGAGCAAAAGGGTGTTCTCTCTGCTGTGACAGCAGTGGTTATTTTCCCACTGAAAATAAAATTTCTTCCTATGTACAAAAAGGGAAACAATAAAACCAGCTGTACAATAACAAATAACAACATTATTTGCTTTAAATTGGCTGAGATTAGTAGCTACATGTGAAGTTCTCAGATCACAGAAACTGACTCTTAGAGTGAATAGCTTTTAAATCAGTTAGGTATGGAAGGATATTAATAATGCTGTAGCAATGGGCTGAGCGAGTGCACACATGAACACTGACTCAGAACACATACATGCTGCCAGCTCTCTATATTTCCTACTCTATGTCTTTCAAATGCAGAAGTCACATTATGATCACTTCCAACTCTAGGTATCTTAATTTGGAAATAATCACTTCATATGTTCACACTTTAAGCATCCCACATAGAACTGATTGCTCTGAGATCTCCATTATTCTTTTTAGCATAGTGAATGCACTCTTAATATTTCCTAATAGGTACTAGGAAACTCAAGGCAGAAAAGGCTTCTAAAATAACTCATGCTATTTTAAGAGGATCCAGTTTAAACAAGTGCCAGCTAAAATATTTCTGGGTTGAAAAGTTTTCTATAGTAACTTGCAAATGCAAAAGCAGTCACCATGACAGTTCTAGCTGCCATCTCCTCTTGTCACAGACCTATACTTCCGTCCAGTTAAAAATAGGAAGGTGTGGGCTGAGTGCTGATTTTTATCCAAACATTTAAAAACCATATTCATGTTTTTAAACCACAGCTTACAAATAAGGTCAAAGGATTGGTCAATCCAAGAGTTAGTACAAGGCTTGCTCCAGCAGCTGCCAGGGGAAATGGAGCTATAGCTTCTAAACACAGGATTGCTGTTCAGGCTCCTGCTAAGGGAAGTTCTGACCTCTTGCAGTCAAATACAGCCTTCTCCATGGATCTCAGACCTTGTATCAGGTTGCAGCATCCCAGACAAGTGCATTTGCAAGATCAAGATCGGAAGACCCAAGGAATTTACTCTCTTTTTCATCCTGGATCCCCCTTTAAATTACCACTGCAAAGCACACAACAGATTCTTCATAGTTAAAAAAGAGGAAAATGTGAACCTGGACATAAAAAGAAGGTGAAAACTTGACGACAGGCACACAGATGACAAATCTGTTGTGTTGCTTTGTTTCCAAATGGTTCCTACTAAAACCTGTGGGAAATGCCGTATTCTCTGCCCATTTGAAAGTCGTGCTGCAGATCTCAGGCTCTACATGAGTTTTTAAGCACATGCATTTCAGCAAATGGTTTTCAGACAGCAGACTCTTGCCACAGCCTTCTGTGACTCCAGTTGCCCTCACTGTGTCCACCCAAGTCAAGAGTCTGTTAAAAAAAGCTATGGACATCCAGGTATGAAAAGTATGAACCAGGTATGAAAAGTATGAATCATGCTTAAATGCTCAGGCAAGCAGGGAAATGTGGCACATCCTCTTCAGATGTGCTGCTGCCATGGGCTCTCCTACCCATGCTGCTGCTGGGCTGGGCCAGGGACACAGCAGCCCCAGCACAGCGTGTCCAGGTCCCTGGTCACAGGCATTTGCTTCTGCTCTGAACAGCTTGGGGAATAGCTCCCCTGACACAGCAGCACGCCATGTCCCTTCACTATTCCCCAAACTCCTCTGCCCCTTTTTCATAGCTCATTCTTTCTATGGAGGAACCAAGACAGAGAAGCAGAGCACCAAACTGCAGGCTTACACTCATGCATCACTTCTTCCTCTAGCTCAGCTGAACAAAGCACAAGCCATCATGGAAGTTCATACACTGCTGCCTTAAATAGTAGCTAATCCCCAAAGTCCACAAACTCAGCAAAAAACTGCTCAAGGAAAAAACATTCAACAGCCTATAAATCCCAAATTCATTCATTCTGATTGCTGCTGTCAAATTATCTCAAGTGGAATAAGAGCAGCAGACAACCAAACAGAAAGGCTGATTTTTGATTTGTTGTTCAGTTCACCAGAAGACACCTCAGCACAGGCTCCATGCAGGGAGCTCCAGCTGTTCAGATCCTGAAGCAGCCTTTGTAAGACAAGAGGCCAGGGGCTGGGACCTTGATCCAGCACCTGCTTTCAAGAACATGATGAAAACCCTCTGAAATCAGCCTAGGGAGAGACCTCACTGACCCAGAGCTGAATTTTACACTCTGCTCCAGCAGACACTGCAGCTGCTCACCCTCACATGGTTGCAGTGCAGCTGCCTTGGCATAAGCACTGAAACCTGACCTCAGCCATCCACGTCTGTAGAGGCTGGCCTTCTCACCAAGATCTCAGAAGTTCCCATGACTTGCCTGCCATGTTCAAGCAGAATTGCACAGCACTATGTGAGGCCCCCAGTATAGATCGTTGTGAGACAGAAGCAACAGTGACCTACAGATAGTGCTAGTGCCCAGAGTCACAGATATGAAGTTTCTGTCTTCCCTCACAACCCACCTGTGTCAAAACACACTCTGAAAAATAAAATCTCCCAAAGCAGCACTTACACAGCTGGGACAGCAGTAGTGGCTTTCTGTACAGCAGAAGCCAGCTGCAGAAATTAAGAGCTCCCCATGTGCCATTTCAGTTGGGAAGTGTTATCTTCTGGCACTCCTGGGGTCCTCCAGACAATGTCCCCAGGGAGTTGTATGCTTGCCTGAAAGTACTTCACCAACTGACTTTACTCTCATTGACTGCACTCCAGAGAGCAGCATGCCCAGCAGCACCCTCCCTGCTAGATTAGACACCAGAGATCTGTGCATACCTTCAGATAACTCTGTTCTTAACATGCCACAAGCCTGTTGTAACTCTGTGTTGCTTTTCCTTCAGACTTTCCCTCTGGACCAGACATAACCCTGCTCACTCCACACAGAGAAAAATTTCTGTCTTTTCTTCACAAATTCTGTTTGAGGTTATAAAAACACTTGGTCTTGAGGTCAGAAGTCTTCAGCAGGTGGAAGGAACCATTGAAATGTCACCTCTCACACACCAGAGGAGCAGGCACACCAGAGAAATCACTTCTGCCTAGACACTTACATGAACATGGACATTCACAAGTCTGGAGGGAACAGTGGAGGCCTATCTCAAAGGACACCAATCAGAAGCTCCCCACAGACATGCACATCAAATGGGAGGGAGATGTTTCCAGGGCTTTGTCCAGCCCATCTGCAGTAAAGCAAGCTGACTTCTACTACAAGCCTTTGCAGAAGGTCACACATCAGAATAAATCAGGAGAGTTTTTTGGAAGGTTGCACATGTTTTCCTTTGGCTTTTCCCCTTGCCTTTCACCACTGGTATTTCCCTCATATGCATGTCTTTTGTGTATACATGCATACAGGAAAAACTTAACTGATTTTACCATAGCTAGTAAAATTTGTTTTCTTCCCCTGCAAGCCTTGACTTATTTCTCTCAGCCACATTACAAGCCATCCCTTTTCCAGATCTAACCTGCAAAGACTGTCCTTGTGCACACTTGGATCCCGGCAGGTCACACTGTGAACTATGCTGTGGACAGCTCCCCTTGATTTCCCATGAAGCTCTTCAGCTTGATTAAGACATGTACATATTCACAACATTCAGAAGACCAGTCACTAACTGGTGGGGAGGGATCTGAGCTCCAATGGTCCACTCAACTACTTCATACAAAGGAAAACAGATTCAAGAGAAGAGAGTAAAAATACATACCAGTGATACAGAGGGAAGTGCACCTGAGACTGCCTGGGAGCTGGAGGGATTCAGACAACTCTCCCCTCCTCTTCCCTTTGTTGAGTGTTCTAATCAGAGGGCTCTGGAGAAAGAGCTGCCGCTGCCACTTTTCAGCCCTTTTTGTGACTGATCTCCAAGTTCTCTACTTCCCCCCTCCCCCCCCCCCCCCCCCCCCCGTAAAATGTGGTGAATTTAGCCTGAACTGGGGAAGCCGAGCATAGCTAGAAGCTCGTTTTCCTGCAGATACATTACTTAGACACAGTAGAAGAAAGGATAGGCTAACTCTTCCCTATCTGGCCTTCTCATGCCTCCTCCTTCAAGAACATAACCTGGACCAGCTACAGTTGCCAGGCAGTAGCATGCCACCAGCCTCATCAGTTACCAGACTCAAATACTCAGGTTTTCCTAAGTGTTGTCTCACACAACAACAGAGAACAGTTACTCTGCTCAGAACACTGCCCCCACACCCCATGTGTGTACATACCAACAAGGCAGTAATTGCCCTGTGGATGTAGAGGCACAAGACTACTATCTAAAAGAGTTTTTTCCCACTTCAAACATAGCTAGGTTTCTTTCAACATAGTTATGTGAAGTGCAGATGGACAAACACATCCACAGGAAGGTATGGACAAATTTGTGAGATGAGCTCACAACTCATCTGAGTTCTGAAGGAGGTACATGATAGGATAAAGTAGTGAGATGCACCCTGAAAGAGATTCATCATAGCTGGCTTGTGTCTAGCTGAATAGTGCAAGAACTCAGCAGCTGCAGTAGATATAGCAAGAGAGAGTAGAAGTTGCCTGAGAAGTAAAAGGGATGTCAAAGAAATAGGCAAAACAAGCAAATACACATACTGTCTTCCACTTGCAGTGATCTTGCATGTTCCTGTAAGAGGGCATGTCCAGAAAAGATTTCCCAGATATAATAGCTCTTCACAGATTGCTGTGGTTTTTCCTTCACCAGCAAAACCGTCTCTCTTTAAAGCAAAGAAATTCCCAGCCACTTTCAAGATTTTTGGCTTGGTCCTTCTTTAAACAATCTTCCCTCCTTCATTCACAAGCTGTAGGAGGCCTTTCCTCAGATGTTGCCTTCGGGGAGGAAGCAACTCAGTGAGGTAAGCGCCATCAATAAGTAAAACATTTATGCCCGAAAAAGGAAATTATTCTGTACTATAAACTCTAGCATTGCTCAGGGTGTGATATCTATGAATATTGTACATTTAAAGATTTCCCAACCCCTTCCTGTTTTTCACTGAACCATAAAACCTTTAAAAATCATCTAGTTCAACCCCCCTGCAATGAGCAGAGACATCTTCAACTAGATCAGGTTGCTCAGAGTCCTGTCCAACCTGACCTTGAATGTTTCCAGGGATGGGGCACCTACAACCTCTGTGGGCAACCTGCTCCAGTGTTTCACCACCCTCAACATAAAATATTTCTTCCTTATATCTAGTCTGAATCTACCCTCCTTTAGTTCAAAATCACTTCCCCTTGTCCTATTGCTTCAGGCTCTACTAAAAAGCTTGTCCACATCTTTCTTATAAGCTCCCTTTAAATATTGAAAGACTGCAATAAGCTCTCCCTGTAGCTTTCTCTTCTCCAGGCTGAACAATTCCAAATCTTTCAGCCTGTCCTCATAAGGGAGATGCTCCAGCCCCCCGATCATCTTTGTGGCCCTCATCTGGACACCATCCAACAGGTCCATGTCTTTCTTGTACTGTTTTCCTACCTCCACAAGTGCGTCAATATAGGCAAGACACTGTGCTCTGAACACACCTGTAGCTGGGAGAGTGACCACGACAGGATTCCATGAAGTGCTGGCTAGTCAGCAAACTAGGTGAAAGATTAATAGCCAACACAGAATGCTATAGATTATGAGATCTCACCACCCTAAGTTTGTAATGTGGGATGCTGCTCATGAGAAATCATAGAATGTAGAACAGAATCAATATTCCTCAAAATCGAGAGGAAAGGTGCTCAGTAAAAGCAGGCAGTTTGAGATGG
The DNA here is from genome assembly GCF_965140245.1 of Athene noctua. Classification (NCBI taxonomy): domain Eukaryota; kingdom Metazoa; phylum Chordata; class Aves; order Strigiformes; family Strigidae; genus Athene; species Athene noctua. Next base: position 42,877,550 of record NC_134077.1, read on the forward strand.
CAACTCTCATAAATGATACTGGTCTTCAAACTGGTCTAATTTTCCAGCACTGCTCATTTTGTCCAGACTATCTTTCCAACACCCCCTTGATGTTCTTTGCATTTCAATTCAGGAATAGAGTAAAGCTAGTCACAACAAACCCTCTACAAACATCTTGAAGAGAGATTTTGACCTAACTTTTCCATGTTACAACCAGTAAGCTGAAGGATCACTACCTGGATCCACACATTTCCCAGTCTTCATTTCTTTTTCCTCTGTGCATTTGTCTTCCTGGGGTTTTCTATACCCCATCTGGCTAATTCCATCTGATTCCAAACACTCCGTCTGCACCGCTTTTCTCCTACTTGCACCTGTCCTCACCAGTCCTTCTTTCCTGCCAAGCCTACCCCTCCAATGGCTAGTACTGCTCAGGGATGAGATGCTGTGTGTTTCTGCTGTTTTCAGTCTGCTAAATGAGGACCTCAGCCTTGAACACAAGAGTAGCTGGATGTCTGTGTCATCCCTTGAGAGGGCTTTCTCCACATGCTTAAGTATTTGCAGGATTTGGATCTTTGATTCTCAGACCCTTGAGTCAGAGAATGCATCATTCTCTTTGCATGATCAAGAGCACTTACGGCAATTACACTCAGAAAATAATACTCAATATGCATATGCCTACATAAAAGCAGCATGACACTGACATTTCAAATGCAGAATTAAACTGATTTGGCCTTTATTTTATAAGAGTACTTAAGACATTTTAAACAATATAGCATCAGGCAAGCAAAAGATTTCAATAATGGGAACTGGAAATGATTTGCAATTTAGGGCTTTCATGGCAGTATGAGCAAAACTCCACCAATATCAGCAGAAATGGAACAAGGCCATTAAACAATAACAGTACCTTTAGAGGTTTCGGGCGGGGAGGGGGGGAGGGGCATCTCACATGTAAGAATGTAAGAAAACCTAATTGATCTGATGAAAATAATCCAGCAATTTAAGCATCCAGCAGCAGGTGAAACACTTCTGGAGAAGTTAACACTTGTTCTGTATTCAGCTAAGACATTTTCAAACCATCACATACAAAAATACTAACTAATTATAATCTTTGCATCAAAGAGAAAAACTGCTCAATCTCTGTGCTTTTGTTTCAGCTAATCTACGTTCACAGCACTCTTCATGCAAATGAGCACATTTGTTGCAAATGGAGTAAAATTACTTTGCTAATCATCTAGTATTTTATCGTCAGAATTTCAGGCTTTAAATAGCATTTTTTGTGCTATACCTGACTGCTAGCCATGGTATAGCACATGGTATACTTTTGGTATCATCACGTTGGCTCTGCAAAATTCACCCTAGGGCAAGTGAGCTGGATCTAAACAAGAGTTTTCCAGGGAAGGCAGAAGGAAAGACTGCCCTTTCTTTAACTGTGTGTCTCTGCTGATCTGCAAGCTAGGAGAGTACTGTGTGTCTCTTCTGGCAGCATATAGCCCCCAGGCATGTCCCCACAACACCTTGTGAAGGGAAGAAGGCTTTCATCTTCAACTTACAGTCTAAGTCCCCGTCAGGCTGCGTGGCACTTGTGGCTCCGTTTCCATTGATGTGGGAGTCCAGTGCAGATAGTGCCATACACTGACAGATGTAGCAGTGTGGGGAAGGATGGAAAGGGTGTCTCATTTTTACTCTGCCCTTGTACTCAGTAGCCAAAACAGGAAACAGCTGTCTGGACTTCAACAAAAGGATGTTAAGGCTGAGCTGTAGGTGTTGACCATGGTCTGAACTAAGAAGCCTACATCCAAAGGCCATGTAAAATTCTGCTAGCAAGGCAAATTTGCTTGGTGACTGCAACCACTACTCTGAAGTGAGTAAGAAGGAACCTGTAGGAGCTTCTTCAGTATATATTTAAAGAAAGCAGTTCCAGGACCAGGGGAACTAGCAAAGCCTGTTTTCAACATCCATCCTTTGCCTAAAGCATACCTGCACAGACTAGTCAGACTATGTGGACTGGACACTAGCAAAGTCTTGACTGCCCAGTCTTTAGCAGGGGCATGCCTTGAGCTCTTTGTCCATGACACATTGCTGATGCTTAGCAGAGAAATACAGGAACTCAGGATATCCTAAGACCCCTGCTTTGCTCTAGGTTTGATTGTTACAGGTCAGCAGTATGAATAAGGTCACACACATTTTGATTCCTTATGTCCCATTTCTTCCTCAGCAGTAAAATTGTTTCTCTGAGTGGGATGCTGAGATGAAAGCATACTGAAAGTCAGCTGTCATGAGCTTACGTGTAGGTGAACAATCGCTCCTGGTCAGGCAACTGCTTTGATTTTGTGGTGTTTTGTTGTTTGTTTGGGGCTTGTTTTTTTTTTTTTTTTCCCCCTGGGGTTTTCATAAATTGGTCTTATTTTGGCTCACTCAGAGAAGTTGCATGTGTTAAAAGGGCAGAAGGGGTTTACTCTCCCCTGGCCCTGCAGAAACTACCCCACAACAGGAAAATTCCTCCCAGCTGCCTCCAGTAATTCCTATTTTGTTTTGGCTCTGCACCTCCCACACCACAGCCCTACCTTCCCTGAAGTGCTCTTCCCATCCCATCTGGGGATCATTGCAGTCCTCTACTGAAAGCCTTGGGAATGAGCCCCAGTGCCCTCACAGGACTTTCCCAGACTCCCCTCCCCATGCACCCAGACCTGAAAAGTGTGGAGCTCCTAACCACCCCACAGGGACCTGCTTCTAGGAGGCCAAATACGCAAGTGAGAGAAGAGTGGTTCTCCTCATATTAATCTTTACATGCTTCACACATCAGGCTATGCTTTGTAAACCAAAGCTGTGTCCCAGGCTTCTGTTCACCGAAGAATTTATCACATGCAGGCACCTCAGTGCAAGTGCCTACACCTAGTGCTGTGCTGTAGTCTCCTTGGTGGTACACACCTCTTGTGGTGTACCTCCACAGGCTAACCCAGTCAGTTTATGGGAAAGCAGGAGGGAAGCCTAGGATTTCAGGGCTACAGCATACTGCCTAGTGAGATTAAACAGGCAACGCTTTCTAGCCACATCCACAGCAGAAAGGAGGTGTTCACATCCCCACAAACAGGTCACAGGCAAAGCTGCAGACAACAAAAAAAAACAGTCACAACAAAAAACCAATCATAACTGCATCTCCAGATGTGGCAGTTCTGTCTTTTCTCAGCAGCTGTCTTCTGTGTTCCACTTGTGAAAGGGAAACTTCCTCCATTGACAAGGCACCTCCACCATAGCTTTTCTGAAGGAACTAGGCTTTTCGTGCCACTGCCAAAAGTCATGAGCAGTGACATGCAGGGTAAATTCATGTGCAGCCAAAATGCAAGAGGCTGCTCACCCACTCCTGAACTTCTGCTCTGGGCTGTTGAGTCCAGCCAAAAGAGCTGCACCAGTCATGTTAGTCTCTTTTTAAGCTTTTCTTCAAAACAAAAAGCCACCCACAATACATGCAAATGTTGCCCCAGAACCTCCCTTCTGTTCCCATGCCTTGCATTTCTCATCAGTCAAGTACCTCAAGGAGTCTACAGCCAACTGTGTGAAGTACTACACGAAGGGACCAAGGCAGAATTGGGGCCAGTAGATCTGTCACTTTCCCATTTAAACTCCACTTTTAGAGAATAAGATGTTGATTTACGTGGCTCTAGGTATGATTCAGTGGCACATTTTCTTTAATTTCATCTTGTGCCCAGCCACCCAAAGGATCCACAGACTAAATCTGCTCAGTAACTGCTGCACACAAACGGTGACACACTAACTTGTGCCAAACAAGGAAGCCTAAACTGCAGATACTATGCTGCTCTCCAGTGCCATCTCTGGGACCACAGACACAGCTTTGTCAGGGGACCACCCCATAAAAAGAGCTTTTGCAGCTTGACAAAAGCCTAGGAGCAGGTAAGGGCCTTTTTGACCCACTAGGAAGTCCTAGAGCCTCCAACAGCAATGCTGTTTAAGCAGCTTTCATTTTTTGTATGAGGAAAAGTTAATCTCAAATCTTCCTATCTCACCAGATATAAACAACTGCAGGGGCTTTTGTTTTGGACCTCATGTCTTCCTGTTGGTGACCAACACACCAACCATGCAGTATTGGGTGCGCATTTACTGTGTGAGCTGTGCTGTGTCATGTTCTGCATCACCACTGGTCTTTGCAGTAGACATCACCAAATATAACACTCTGCAATGGTAAAATCAGAGACATAAAAAAGGCATAGATGATGAAAGTTTTACCATGTATAGTCTATCTTGAAACTAAGAGTTACACTGAAGCCCATCTCTAGTGGCTTGCATGCTCATAAGGATAACATCAGCCATAAAGGATGTGCTTTGAGCTATTGATTGAACTTGAGCTACACGTTAAGTTATTATCATGCTGAAAATGTGTCCTCAACACCCTACCAGTGGGAAGGTTACACTAAGTGGATGAGAAGTGGATGAGACAGTTGTGGAAGGAACAGGGCTACTCAACAAAGTACCCCAAGCTTTTTATCAAATATATATATATATATATATATATCTATATATCCCACATCAGGCAAAATGCAGGAATTAATGTTCACAGGCCTAGTTCTCAGTGTGAAGCCAGAAAAACAGCTTCAAAAGCTAAGTCACCTCTGTGTGTGTGTGTGTCCCCTACTAAATATACCTGACATAGGCCCACAGAGATCACAGCAAGGCCACAACATTCACTTCAGGCCTGATAGGCAAGCTGAACATTTTGGGGAATCTTCTAATCGTAACAGAAGCAATGGCATAATATGACCCTTCATCATCAACTCTGGGAGTCCTCAAGCTATGGAGGCACTGAAGCTGGCATGGCTAAGGGCAGATGGCATTAAAACTTTACTTCCAGTGATTCTTCCTTCTTGTATCAAACATATAAATAAATGCTATTTAAAATAAAACCAAAATTATCAACTGTTTTCAGCTACAATATTTATCTTTTAAAAATAACAGTGACATGGATGTTTTATTTCCTTTCAGTTAAATTTTTAAATTTTTGTTATGAAATCAATGACAAAAGCTCTTTGACTTCAGGAAATAGCCTGTGGAATGGCCAGTAAAAAATGCTGAGCCAACTTTAAACATAACAAAACCACAGAATCCTTTAAAAATGTTGGCTGAAAGTGACCTGTGGAGCTAGCCCAATAAAACCTCCAGCCCACAGCAGGGCCAGCTAAATGAGGTTGCTCCAAGGTGGGAAGATCTTCAAGGGTGGAGGCCTGGGACCCATCCCAGACAGTCAACACCCAGAACAGAAAAGACTCTTCTGACCTGGCAATGTCCTGTACTGCAATTTGTGCCTGTTGACTCTGGGTCTGTCCCTGTGCCCTCCTGAGAAGAGTCACCTCCATCATCCCCATGCCTTCCCTCCCGGGAGCTGACTGCAGCCAAAAGGGCTCCCCTATGCTTTCACACCCCCAGGCTGAAACAAGGCACTAATCTCTGTGAATTTAAGTGATTAAAAGATTATTTGTGGTTAACACAAAAGGTCTGGAGAGGGTCAGATGAACAAGGACATGCTGAGGATCTCTACTAACCTAAATGCTAAATCAGTGATTTATAGTAATTTATTTAGATGATAATCTAATCACTTACTAAGCAATTACAAAAACCAATTATCCTTGGTGTGAAGCCCACCAGGATTAGTCAACCAAAGAAACTCCCCTCCTCAAAGACCTTGCAGACTGAAGGAGCTTACTGTCTGAAGGAGCACATGACTCATTATGGGATGCACAGGGAAAAGCACTTGGGTATTCTGTAAAACACGGGACGTTTTCAAGGCAATTGATGGAACATGTAAGACATTATGTAATGCTTAGGAAAAGGACCAATGGAGGGAAAAAAGAAGGATCAAGATGGATTAGGAAAGAACATACATGGGAAAGCAGAGGAAAACGTGTCTTAAAAGGGTTGATTGAGTATAAACAGGTTGCTAGTTAGTGTACTCCTCTGATGGAGCGCTTCACTTCATCACCACTGTGTGCCCCATCCTCTCGTTAAATCCTACTTCTTCATTGTGAGTGCAGTCTCTATTCCTAGTACATATGGGTGAACACCAGCAAACTTCAAGCTGGGCTCACCAAGAAAAGATCTAGATACCAGCAACAGGAGCATGGCTGCAAACCTCTGGTGTTTCCCTGTCTGGGTGCCAGCAGCACAGTAGGCCACTGGGATGGATAAACTACCTATGCAAACGTGTGTGTGTGTGGTTTTTTTCATTGATTACTTATCATCTGGGAAACAGTATCAGGCTGTCAGTTCTGCTCACAGTCCCCCTTGCTGTGCACTGGGGCTCCAGAGCTGTTCCCCAGCCCATGGACCCCATCCTGCACCACAATCAGAGTCCTCCCAGACAGGAGTAGAACTTGGCCTTTGCTCAAGCTGTACTCCATGTAGCTCACTTCTCCAGCCTACAAAGGTTCCTCCAAAGGGTGATCCTCTCCTTCAGCATACTCACCGCTCCCCCAAGTTTGGTACCATCTCCAGACATGTCCTGGTCTTGGTATCCCTTCATTCAGCTTAAGAAAGATCTTAAATTGCCTTGCCTTAGCATTGCCCACAGGGACACCACTGCTCACCAACCATGAGACCTCACACCACTGAGGTTAACCCTCAGAGCCCAGTGATCCAGTTCACTTTCAAGCCCACTGATCTCATTCCTTGTACACCAAGTACACCATGCTAAAGCCCTTGCTAAAGTCAAGTTGTCCAACATCCAGTGCTCTTCCCTTTACCAGAGTCTGTCATCTCTTCAGAAAAGGCAATCAGGCACCAATGGGCCAAGCACAAGTTGTTCTGGTAAATCCCTCTTGGTCATTTCCCCTCCAGTTCTTGGGAAATAGTCTCCCTCTCCATCATTTGCCTGGGGACTGAGGAGAGGCTGATGGCGAGTCATTCCCCAGACTCTCCTTACACTTCTGAAAGATGGTGCAATGCTAGCCTCATGAACATCAGCCAATCACAGCCTTTCACAGTATGTAAGATCAGCCAGCTCCCTTTCCTGCCCCACTCATCAGTGGGACCATAGATTCCTTCCCCTCCCTGTGCTGCTGAAGCACACAGGGAAGCCTTGGTTTTTCAGAGGAAGCCCTCCATGGCAACCTGTATCTTTGGCCCCTTGTCCTGTAACTGTGCAGTTGTGGAGATAAATCCTGTTTAATTTGCAAATGCTTTACATGAGGAATTCCAGAAGTTGCCCTGACCTTTACAGACAGCACCACAGGAGCAGTGGCTTAGCACACATTCCACACCTGCTGCAAAGTCTGTGGTGCATGGTGTGGATGCTCTGCTGGCTTACATAAAGCCAAGGAAAACACTGTTGTTTGGTTTTTTTTTTTTGTTGTGTTTTGTTTTGTTTTTTCCTACGGAGCAGAAACACAGGCATATAGTTTCTTAAATATGAATAGGTTTGTAATTTTCTTCTTCAACCTGAATTTATTTACAAGAGTCTCTTAGCTCAAGATTCATCACACTCTGGATCTTTAGGACCATACTGGCCCTGTATTACACCCTTTGAGTGGCAGTGAGCCACAATGACCAATGATGATCTAGTGAAATCTGGTAGAGAAAGCTATAGACCACTGTAACTGGCTGAACCTGGCTCTGACCAGCAGCAAAGATGTTGCGTGGAAGAATGTACCATGTGTCAAAATTTTATCCAAACAGAGAAGTACAAAACATTCCTGCTCAGAACATATTTAAGGAGTTTGTGCCTGTGCACAGGGTACTCCTGAGAAAGCTGCAGCCCAGGCTGTTACCGTGTCACGGTAGTGATGACACAGGACTTGGACAGAAGAAACTGGCATGCTCAGACCATCAGAAACCATCCCATGTGCCATTCCTGCTTCCCACATTGCTTATCTCCTTGTCTGAGGGTTTAGGACATGCTGAACATGACAAGGGGAGTTGGGATGAGGAAGAAAGGGAAGCAGCTAACTAGTGAGATGGGAATGTGAGTTCAGGCATTTGCTTTCTCTGTACATTCAGATGAATTGCCAAAACTTTGTGTTGATTTAAAATAAAATTATTTTTACATAATTCCCTAGTTCAAGTTTGTTTGCCTACAGCAAGAACCAACTCATTTCTTCACTGCTTCAGCTTTGCATTTCCATAGCCCAAAAGCTGATAAAGTTAAAATAGAATTTCATTTATCTATACCCAAAGAGAAAGGATGAAAAAGAATAAAAATGGCAATTCTGAAGTTGAAAGCACCATGTTTACTTGAGGTATCACTCAAACTCATGTGTTTAACCTGTGACAGAGATGCAGTGTTCCTTCTTCCTTTATTTCCTGGTCCTGAAGACATAATAACAGAGTTTGTCCAAACCATTTATTTTCTCCTGGATTCAATCTGGACATCTTTCAAATTCAAAGGAGAAAGGGGACAATATGATTATTTAACTAAGTAATCTGAAGAAATGCAACTTTAATAGACACACAGTAGTTTAGTATCTACTATTTGACAAAATGTCCAAGAGAGAACCAGAAGCAGAAAAATATCAGAAGGAAGGAATAAAATACCTTGTCAATGTCACCCCACACTTCTTTAGGATTCTGTGCCCCAGAAGCAACTTCCCCTCCACCCCTTCTATCTCTTTATTAACACCCTTTCTCTCTGAGTCAAATCTCTTATATTCTGTATGAATGTTAGGGAGGATTGCTTAAGAATTAACCAAGTAAGCAAATGGAGAAGATGTCGATAATCTCCATATGGTTGCTAGGTAACAGGTAACCAGAAAAATACCAAGAATGATGAAAATGGGAAATGTGTGCAACATTCACAAATACAAACTATTTTTAATATTACATAATTTGCAGTGAAAGAAAATTTATTAGAAGTATTTAATTTGCAAACTTCCAACAGGTCACAGTGAATGACATTAAGATCCAGTACTCTTCTCCAGATGAACAATATGTAGCCAGGGTACTGAAAATTTAGTTGTTTTTACAGCTGAAAAAAATTTCATTATTAGTGATCAAGATGGCCTACTATTAAAGTATAAAAACTAAAGGCCTACTTTTTGAGATTTGCTCTATCTGAAACATGAGATGAAAAGTGTATCCTAACAAATGTGCTGTCAGCTACATAGCACTTAAAAGCTTTTTATTTTCAGATTTATAACAAAAGTTAAAGTTCCCTGTATGCTTCTCTTCTGCTACATCTCTAATACATTTAGATTAAATTCTGTTGGCTGCTAACATCAACAAAAATATGAGGCAAAAAATCCCACATAAAGAATACTGATACTCTGGATACCCATCAACATGTAACTTCTTGACAGAAGCAAGGAAAACAACATTGTTAGAAACTAATTATAGCACATTCAAGTGAAGTGGCTAGACAGGTCACTAGGGGAAAGGTGATGCAAGCACAACTTTTATTCTGTGGATAACTTAGCCCATTAAACTATTTTCCTGCTCATGGTTCATAACTCTTTACCCTAGTGTGGAAAACATGATCAAATGTTCAGCGCAGTGGCCATCAACTTTATTTAACATTTATACATTAATAAAAAGAAACAACATTATTTCTGCAGTGAACAGACTCCATAGAAGATTCACTACTTTGTTAGCCCATTAGCGTTTCTTATTCAGTACCCGAAGTGCAGATCAAAATCCATTACAGATAATGATTGCGTTCATTTTACAAAGAAAATACTGCCTCTAAATAGAAATGCTGCCTATGCAAAAGAAATTTTTAAAAATCTCTTACCTGGGATATTTGTACAATAATTCGGTAATTTAATAATTTCAGTGCACACACTAGAATCAAACAAAAAAAAAAAAACCAAACCCAAGGCTAATGAATTTAAGATCTTGTGAACAGCACCAAGAAATCATGCATATTTTTAGGATTCTTTCTAAGAAGGTCAAAAAAATTGTGCAAAATATCTTTTCAGTGCCCATGAGGCACTGGTCTTTGTTTATAATAACATGTAAATTTTTAAATTCAAATCACCTAACATTGCCATTCTGTTATTTGGAGAGTGCTATAATGACAACTATAGAACAAAGTTATCCATTAAAAAACCAGTTTATTTCAATTTAACATTTTTAAAGCAAACTCAGTTTTTAAAACACGACAGGCCCTTCAAATCCTGATGTTGACTAAAATAAAAGAGGTTACTCTTCAAATACTGCACAACAGTTTAAAGCTACTTTTTTCCTTCTTCCATTCTAGTGACACAGTGGCCACAGCAATGCAGAACTACCCACCACACACTTATTTTCTATTTTTCACTTTATGAGAGTGGTTCTGATCCATGGCTGTGAAGAAGAGGCAGATAGCAGCTGTGATGAACACATGAACACCCTCATAAAGCAGTTTTGGAGAGAAGACACTCCATATGAACAGGTGGTAACGCAGACCTGTTATCAAAACAATGTAGATGGCAACTGGAATTGAACGCATTAGAACGTAGCAGAAACAGCCATGGCCCACTGCCGCTGAATTCCTGGTGACAAAAACAAGAGGAGTTCATTCTCAGGCAAACTTAGTAAATACATCCAAGTTCCTCCATTTTAGCATTATTTCACAACACAAAGAATACTCACAGATCTCCAGTTTGTATTAGAAAATTGACTATTGCTACAACAATGTAGCTAATAAAGCTTGTCCTTATCACCACTATATATCCTGTAACGTGTAAGCATGTTAAATGTAAGCATAGCAACTGTCACTGCAATAACGGCAACCAGTGGTTCACCTCATCCTTAGAAGGTTCTATGCTTTAATGTACTTTGTGCTAATTGTTAAATTCTCCACTAAGCAGTTTCAAGATAACTTCATCTCTTGTTGGCCTTCCAGTGCCTTTCCACAGAATCTGGATGGTAAGAATGACTTCAGTACGCTTCACAAAGCTGCCTAACCTGTACAACAGATAATCAGGTGGAGTCTGCTCCCCTTGTGAATTGCATAAAACTTGTCAGGGTATACTGCTGCCCATAGCCAGTAACACTGTGCAAAGCAAAATGAAAATTGTGCTATTAAAAAAACTTTGCAAAGCTAGCTAATGTAACATTCTCCAGAGAATAACATGTTCTCAGGCTTACAGGAGCAATACATTGCATTCCTGTCACAGCAGCTTAGCTCAGCTTGGCCCACTGCATTGCAATAAATGTCTGCTCCATGTGGTCCCTACGTGGTCCAAATCTGCCACCCTGATGTATTCTGGTAGGTGACAGGAGTCAGATGAAAATGGAAGTGAAAGGGTTTTCTGCAGTTCGATTGTTCTCCCTCCTCTGAGGTGCCAACTTGCAGCAGTGATGCTGGGTTGACACGTGTCCATTATCCCCAAACCTCATGTGCAGAGACTAATTCACACCAAATTCAGATGCTTACCTGTTCAGACAAAAGGAAGGAATAAACCTATTTCACTGGAATAATAAGCAGAACATTTTGCTCTCCCCATCAAAATATTTTACATCATCAGTTCCCAAAAGAACACATAGGCAAAAAGTGGAAATGATTTACACTGAAATCCTGATCTGAGAATCTGTTCTGCTCCTCCAGTTTTTAATTCTGATCTTGTTCCAACTAATAAAAATTTAAGATGACTAGTGCTTCTGTGAGATGTAAATTACTCACTTCTGACTAAATAAGCTGCAGAATGCAGTATTTTACATAAAGCACTAAACTTTTATTCCTTAAACCACTATTATTCCTTAAATAAAAATAATTAAGATACAGTCCTGTTTTCCAGCAAAGTCGAAAGCAAAATTCCCAAGGCTTTCAGTGGAAGGAAGAATAGGCATGAAAACAGCATTGAAAAATCAGCTAAGAACAGCAGGTGTGAATGATTGCAAGATACACATTCAGTTCACAGGAAACTATTTCCCTTGCTGCTTAGCCAAGGAAACTGTGACCTGGGAGTGAAATAGGCGGCTCCCTGCTTCTGCATAACTATCTTCGTCTTCAGTGAGCTTGTGTAAATAACCAGCTTTATGTTTAATAACTGATATTGTTGACAAGGATTAAACAAATTGCAGTTCACTCAGTCTTGGCTATTTTCATGCTGATATGACTAAAACCAGTATTTGTAGTAGATGATAAAACTGAATAAACAGAGGATATGGGGTTTTGAGTCAGATAGGCAAACAGGCAATTTTTAAACCATTTTCTAGAGTAAAAAAATGCACTTGATAGACTAGCTAGATGAAGGCTATCAGTGGTTGTGGCTATCACATTTATTAAGCTCAGTGATGGGATTTTCAAGGAAATCCTGAAATTGTCCACAAACGAGCACATCCAGGTCTTTCAAGAGCCCCACATTTTAAATTTAAATTTCAGTCCATATCTTTTTCCCTAGTTTGTGCTCACCTAACAACACATTTAGTACCCTCTTGTGAAAAAACTTCTAACTGTAAATCAATGGTGTTAATTTTTTTAAAAATGTCTACATTTTAATTATGAAGAAACTGGCTGGAAGATTATTTTGAATCTCTGTGTGTTCACTTCTTCGTTCAAAAATAGGTAGACGTAGTATTTTAGATACATTTTATACTGGAATGAGAGCACACAGTCATCTTTACTAGTAACATTCAAATTCTGCAGTTTCACATTATGATTACTAGCAAAGAATCGCCAAGTCAACAATTAAATGGTACAATTCTTTCTGGATTCTGATATAGTAAAAATAATGAACTGTTTTCTGCTTACATAATACCTTTACTTCTAAAGGTCTCAGCACTCGCTTCATCTCTCAACAAAACATAGACACCTACCTGCAGAGGGAAATCTTGGACAGTTTCACAGTATAACGCAGTGGCACAATTTACATAAGGCAACAGAAGCACCCTGTATCTTCAAAGTTAAACTGTTGGTGGGGTTCAATAACAGGATAATACAGTTTATTTTGGAGCTGATATCAGAGTTCACATCTCTGTTGTTGCAGAAAACAGTACTGGAATGACTGAGCACGAGCAGTTAGACCTAGTCAGTTATTCTGACACTAAGGCAGCAGCTTAGTTCCTTGAGCACAGCACCATTCTTTCTTCTTGCCTCTGTCAGGCAACTAATTTGCTGAATAGCTAAGAATAATGACTTTGTGTGATCCTTCTGCTCATTTTACACACACAGAGTGACCTCAGGGTACAGGACTTTGCCAGGCCACAAGGAACACAGTGGCCAGGGATCAGGCTGCTGCTGATAACATGACCAACACAGTCCAGGTAGTTGAGCTAGTGCTTGAGTTACTCCAAAAGAAGTCACAATGAGAGCACAGAAAGCTGGCTGTGGCATGCCACTCATGTATTCTAGCGTTTATGAGCTGGATGAGTCAGTAATGAATAACCTTGCAACCTCTCAGTGCTGTTTCAGTGGAAACAACAGAAGATTACAGGACACGTCTAAAGCATCAACCTCTAACTACTCCACGCTGAACTGTCTCTGCAGCAGTTAATGCTTTTTCTTATTTAAAGGAGAACAGCATAGAGGGATGTAAACTGTACACATTACCTCCATGTTCTAACAGAATCAGCACAATATTAAGGCCTCTGCATAATGCAGGAGTAAAAAAATTAGTAGCCAGCCTCTAACACTGAGGTCATTTAGCAAGTTAGCTTCTGGGGAGAAGAAATCCAAATGTGAATGAGAAATCCAAATGTGTTAAAGAGACAAAGCATATCCAAACTTCATGCAAGATTGGTGCTGAAGATTGCTAGATCCAGAAGAAACAATGCCTTCGGCCACTTCTGAAGCAAAGAACATTAAAGATTCCCAGCACTGAACACACCATATTTAGACTGAAAACCTTAAGTATAGTCTAGAGCACATACTGGCTTTCAACAAAAATAATCCCTTTTAATTGAATATTTAATATGCAGAAAAATATGGCCAAGAAATTGTGCTATTGATAGACTTTCTGCTTCTTTGGCTCTCCTAAATCCTTACTGCCAATGTTTTGTCAACAAATCTTTTACCTTTCAATCTGTCACTAAGGTGCTATTAAAATGCATAATACAAGGTTTATAAAATGAAAAAAATTATGATGCCAAAAACATGAAAGAAAAATAACTCTTTTCTTGTGACAGCATGTCTCCCATTTATATAGAATATCTGGCAGATGGTGGCACAAATTTTGTAGTTTAAAAATCAAGCAAAAAAACCCCTCCACAGACAGCCCTACAAATGCCTCCACAAGGAATTTTAAAATACCGTCTTACATTGTTTCAACCTTTGTTCTAAGCCACCAAACTAAATGAACAGTTTAGAAATATGCAAGCATATGAGTGAGGAATACCCCAGTATTGTCATTTTTCTGGGATTGGGGGGAGTCATGTCTGAGGGTTTCAGTATGAAATGTGCTGAATCCTTTCAATGAAAGTTATTCTCAAGCATTTCTGCCCTTCCAGCTCCTCTTTTCCAGCTGAATATCACTGCCTAGATTACCTCTTATTTGGGATACTAAATTTGCATATCCAATGGCAATTTTTATGGTATTAACATTTTTTACTGTATTAGTATTTTTTACTGTATTAGTGGCACTTTTCTTTCCAGGCTTTCTGCAGTTTCAAGTTTGCAAGATCTCCCTGTTTATTGCTCTCTGAAAATAATTGGCACTTTGTTAATCTGCCCTGTATATATTAATAAAGGGTTGAAGTCAGAAACAAACCTGCGATAGAGTATCTGCAATCTATAAGAAATTCCTCTGACCTAAGTAAATATCAATTAGTTTAGCAGCAAGAACGAATGTCTTATGTCTCTTTCACATGTCATACTCTTACATAGCATCTGCATTGTCATGGAAGAACACTTTATATTTTTAGCAGATCCAAGGGAACCAAGAGTTCTTCGGAAATTTATATGATCAGCTCTGGTATAGCCTATCAATCAGAACAACATTAATTCTATAGAGTCATGGGTTTTTACACCAGATGCTATCAAATGGACAGATGGCAAAAAGGGCAGTTGCCAGCAAGCTAAAAGGGAGATAACCATTGATATTCCTGTGCATTCTCCTTCCCAGTAACAAAGGCAGAGAAGCCCAACTACCTGAGCAAGGCAAGTGTCTGTGGTAGTTAAGTTACAGTGGACTGTAGTATGTGTGGACTGTAGTATAGGGTTCAGCAGGTTCTCATGCAGACTTAGCTGTAAAAAGCTATTAAGATCTGAACTGAAACTTCAATTCTCTGCATTTCAGCATCAAGAGCAGGAAAAACAGGATCATATCAATGGTTTTGCCTGTTAGTATAATCAGTTGTGCTGGGAGCTTCCTGTCAGAAAGAGAAGTAGTCTCAGTCATCTAGCAGAGGTAACTCTTCTCACTGGCATCCACTGCTGGCTAACCTGCTTAGAACAGAGCTTTATATAAAACACAGGGCATACTATATTAAGTTTCAGATTCCTTCTTCTCTTCTTCAGTCAGGCTTGGGCTCTGAAAATAGTTCCAGAGGAACTCCTTAAACTGGAAATCTAAATAAGATTTATATTGGATTGCAAGTAGGAATCCAGTTATGGTGGCAGTAGGCCAGAAGGTCTCAACAGCCACTTTGAATGGCTACTACCATCATGTAACTGCTAGGGCAAGAAATCAGCTGTACCTTTAATAAAGGCTTTTACAAATCTTGGCAACCTACCTGGAAAGATGTCCGCTAGATCCAATTTGTCCTCTGCATGTGCTCATTTCCCCAAATACTAATCCTGTGGCAATCAACTTACAAAAGACTGGAAACTCTCTGCTTTTCAGCTTCACCTGATCAGTCCTCACATTCCCTTATAGAAAAGAGAAAACACTTCACAAGCTCAAACATCCGTGACTATTTCAGGATTGCATGCAAAAAGATAGCTAAATTGCACTGTAGGCAATATGGCCATGTAATCTCTCGATTTCTTCACCACAAAGAAGCTACTCCTTTTCAGTAGGTACCTCTGGCTCAGGAAACCTGCTTTCTCCATGCAAGCTACGATTGATATTGATGAGCTCAAGCCATTCTTCCAAGACACGATTTACATGAAATCCTGAGTGCTCTGCTCGATATGTTTTTCCTCACTACTTCTGTGGTGGGCCATATTGGTATATATGCAGTGACTGTTCCTGCCTGTTATCACTGCCTCAAGCTTTCCCACAAGGCTTTGTTCAGGTTAATCCTCAGCATGTGTTACTCTGTTCAGCTCCAAGAAAACCAAGTCTATTCCTGTTGACACTGGCCCAGACTTTAAGGCAAGAAGATATAACTAAATCATTAAAATTCCTAACCAGCAAAACAAAAATTATAGTTATTTCAAAGCCCAGCATTAGTCAGTATTCTACAAGTATTCTTCCAAAATCCACTTAGCATTTCTGAAGACTTACAGTAGAAAAAAGCCTGAAGCATTTTACAACAGCAACATACATGCAGGTAATAACAAGGAAACTTATAGTTTGATTTCCTGTTAAGGTGCATCTACTGGCTTTCCCACCCACCTTTGTAAACAAACATCTCTTTTTCATCATCTTAGCTTAAGGTGTAAGGGAAAATTGCATTCAACAGTTGTTCTGGACAGGCAGGCCATGAAGAGACTTTACAGACTGTTACCATGTTATTTAATGAAATTCAAACTTAACCAGTTTAGAATATACTAGTCTAACAGGACACGAACAGTGTCACAAGGCACTTCTAGAGACAAAGCACAAATTACTTAAGTAATATGTAGGAAATTATTTAAGTATGGGCAGGAAACTGGCCAGCAAGGCCATACTCGGGGTGGTGATCAACGTTTTTTACTCAGGCTGGCAGCCTGTCACAAGTAGGGTCTCCTAGGGATTGATACTGAGCCCCAGGCTGTTCAACATCTTCATAGATGATCTGGATGGTAGGATTGAAAGCACCTTCACCAAGTTTGCTGATGACACTAAACTGGGTTGTAAGGTGGACACATCAAAGGGAATGCCATCTTATAGAGAGACCTGGACAGGCTGGAAGAGTGGGCTACCAAGAACTGTCTGATGTTTAATGGAGACAAGTGCAAATTCCCGCGCCTGGAACAGAATAACCAAAGGGCCCAGTACAGGCCAGGATCTGTGTGGCTCGCAAACAGCCTTGCTGAAAGGGACCTGGGGGTGCTGGTGGACAACAAACTGAACATGAGTCAGTAGAGCACCACTGCAGCAACAAAGGTAAATCAGGTCCTGGGCTGCATCCACAGTGACATTACTAGCAGAGATAGAGATGTGAACATCCCGCTCTACTCAGTGCTTGTTAGGCCACACCTGGAGTACTGTGTTCAGTTCTGATCCCCACAATTCAAAAAAGACATGGACAGACTGGAGAGGGTCCAAAGGAGGGCCAGAGATGATCCAAGGGCTGGAGAGCCTGCAATACAAGGTAAAGCTGTAGGAGTTAGGTCTGTTCTCCCTGGAGAAGGCTCAGGGAGACCTCATCACAGTATTCCAGTACTTAAAGGGTGGTTACAAAGAGGATGGAGATACTCTCATCATCATGAAGAAGACAAGAGGCAATGGGTACAAGCTGCACCAGGATAGGTTTCAACTCAGTATAAGACATACCTTTTTTACAGTGAGAACAATCAATCACTGAAACAATCTCCCCAGGAATGTGGTAGAGTCCCCATCACTGGAAGTTTTCAAGATGTGATTGGACAGGATGCTACATAATCTCATGTAGGCTCCCTTTCCCATGAAAGGTTGGACCAGATGATCTTTTGAGGTCCCTTCCAACCTGGACTGTTCTATGGTTCTGTACTGGGTCTGGTTGAGCCAGAATCGGTTTTCCCCTACACCAGCCCCCATGGTGCTGTGGTTTATGTTGGGAGCTGGCAGGGTGTTGGTAGCACCCTGGTGTTCTGGCTACTGCTGAGCAGTGCTTACACAGCACCAAGGCTCTTTCTGACATTTTCCCCCCTGCAATGGACAGGGTGGGCAAGATCTTGGGAGGGGACACAGCCAGGACAGCTGACCCAAACCGACCAAAGGGATATTCCATACCATATGACGTCTGCTCAGTATAAAGCTGGGAGAAAGGAGGAAGGGGGTGGGGTCACCCTTGGTCCTCCGAGGCAACCACTACGCGTATTGGAGCCCTGCTTCCTGAGAAGGCCCGACATCGCCTCTTCATGGGAAGTAGAGAATAAATCTGTTTTCTTTTTTGCTTCTGCACACAGACCTTTGCTTTGCTTTGCTAATATTAAATCTGCTTTTGTTTTACCCACAAGGGTTGTTTTTCTCCTGTCTTATTTTCTTTCCCCTCTTTGCCCTGTTGAGAAAAAAGGGGGAAAGGGGGGAAGTGATGGAGTGACTTGGTGGCTACCTGGCATTTAGCCAAGGTCAAACCACTATGGGTTCTGTGAAGCAATGCTTGCTCTGCTCCACTGAGGGCAGAGTCACTTCTTTCTTGTATTTTTCCATTACAGTAACTATTTTTAAACTTGTGACTTAACTAAAATAAGAGCTCTCTCCTCAAATTACTCCTGCCACCCCAATAACACACATTTGAGAAGAACTTACATGCTTCAAGAAAAGGTGTGAGAAAAAAAGACAGAAAAATCCTGGATAAATGCACAAGGACAGTATTCTATCTACTGCAAGCAGAACGAAGCAGTCAGTTATGTTGGTCACAGAACAGAGAAGGACAGAAAACAAATGGTGACAAAGAAAAAAACCTGCAAGAATAGTAAGGTGAGACTATTGACAGCAAAAAGTACAGGCTACATCCAGAAACATTTCTACAACAAAGAAGGATGTAAGCAAGTCTACAAATACAGTCCTCTCTTTCCAGAAGTCCCCCTCTGAATCCTCATCTCAATTCAGACTAGCCTAAACATTCTCATGCATGGCAGTGATGCACCAGAGCACATTCTCCAGCAGCTCTTGGAACAGCTGTGCCAGATTGAGTTTTGGATAGCAGATGCAGGCCTGCAAGTCCCCAGCTGCAGTGACTGCACAGGGCCTCTCCCTAAAGCTTGCAGAGAGGGTCTTCTTTCCTGTAGCACATACACTGTTGTTGAAAAGCTGTGTCATCAAGTGGAGAGTTATGGGAGGAAGTGAGCAGGCTTTGCAGCATTGGAGAGGATGAAAGAGAGCCATGGTCTTCTCAGAGACCCTATAGCTTAAAGGGCCTTGGATGCCAACTGCGTGCAGACACAGGAAAAGCCTGTCCCTAGCAGAATGGTAAGTGAAAGTTCTGTGGAAGGCCAAGGCTGGAAGATGGTGACTTCTTGCATCAAGAGGAAGGCTCCTGCTCCACCTGAAGGCTTTCAACTACAGAAACTAGAGGCAGGTTCACTGTCTTCAAGGCTGAGGATTATCTGGTGGTGCCTTTGAGAGCGCTTATAGGTAAGGATTGAAGAGCAGACCAGTACAGGTCACATTGTAATGGGTGTCTGCTCTAGGCTGTCTGACCAGAAAAAAAAGTAGATGAGACCTTTTACAGACAACTAGGTATGAGTGGCCTTATGTTTGCAGGCTGTGGTCCTCATGACGTACTTCAACCACACCATCTGCTGGAGGGATAACACAGAAAGTCATAAGAATCCAGAAGGTTCCTGGAGAGTATCAGTGACAACTTCCTGACCCAACTGATAAAGAAGCCTATGAGAAGATGTGCTCTGCTGGATCTCATATTCATAAACAGGGAAAAACCTGCTGAAATTCAAAGGCAGCCCTGGCTTCAGTGACCATGAGATGGGGAGAAGGAGAGGAGAGGGAGAGGGAGAGGGAGAGGGAGAGGGAGAGGGAGAGGGAGAGGGAGAGGGAGAGGGAGAGGGAGAGGGAGAGGGAGAGGGAGAGGGAGAGGGAGAGGGAGAGGGAGAGGGAGAGGGAGAGGGAGAGGGAGAGGGAGAGGGAGAGGGAGAGGGAGAAGAGAAGAGAAGAGAAGAGAAGAGAAGAGAAGAGAAGAGAAGAGAAGAGAAGAGAAGAGAAGAGAAGAGAAGAGAAGAGAAGAGAAGAGAAGAGAAGAGAAGAGAAGAGAGAAGAGAAGAGAAGAGAAGAGAAGAGAAGAGAAGAGAAGAGAAGAGAAGAGAAGAGAAGAGAAGAGAAGAGAAGAGAAGAGAAGAGAAGAGAAGAGAAGAGAAGAGAAGAGAAGAGAAGAGAGTAAAAAGCAAAATCACAACCCTTGACTTCAGGAAAATACATTTAGGCCTCTCCAGAGATCTGCTTGAAAATTCTACAGGAAAGACCCTGGATGGAAGAGGGGTCCAAGAAAACTGGCTGATATTTGAGGATCATCTCCTCCAAGCTCAAGAGCAGTCCATCTCAGTGAGCAAGAATTCAGGCACAAATGCCAGGAGGCCTGCATGGATGAACAAGGAGCACCTGCCAAAAGTCAAACATGAAAAGGAACCATACATAAGGTGGAAGCAGGGACAGATAACTTGCAAGTAACACAGAGACACTGTCCAAGCATATAGAGATGTAGTTAGAAAAGACAAAACCCACCTGGTATTGAATCTGGCAAGGGTTGATAAATGCAACAAGAAGGGCATCTATACAAGTACAGGAATGGGAAAAGAATACCAGGGAAAATATGTTCCTGCTGCTAAAGGCAGCAGGGGACCTGGTGATACAAAACATGGAAAATGCTGAGGTACTGAATACCTTCTTCACCCCAGTCTTTGCTAGTAAGACTGTTCTTCAGAAATCTAAGCACTCACAGACCCAGAGAAAGTAGACAGCAAGGAGGACCACCCCTGATGGAAGAGGATCAGGTTAGAGAATACTTAAGCAAACTGGACATACGTTCATGGGCCCTGATGGGATGCACCCATAAATACTGAGGAAGCTGCCTGATGTCATTGCAAGGGCACACTCAGTCTTTGAATGATCATGGGAATTAAGAAAGTTGTCTGAGGACTGCAAGAAAGCAACTGTCATTCCTATCTTCAAAAACGAAGACCCAGGGAACAACTGGCCAGTCAGCCTCACCTCGATCTGTGGGAAGGTGATGGAACAACTACTCCTGGAAACCACTTCCAGGCTCATGAACGACAAGATAATCAGGAGTAGTCAGCATGGCTTCACCAAAGGGAAGTCATGCTTGACCAGCACGATACTCTTCTACAGTGAAGTGACTGGCCTGGTAGATGAGGGGAGACCAGTGGATATAGCTTACCTAGACTGTAGTAGGGTTTTTGACACTGTCCTCCGTCAGATCCTCACAGACAAGCTAATAAGTGTGGGCTGGAAAAGCAGATGGTGAGGGGGACTGAAAACTGTCTTAATGGTCAAGCCCAGAGGGTGTGGAACAGTGGCACAAAGTCTAGTTGAAGGCCAATGACTAGTGCTGCAGGGATCAACAGAGGGTCCAATACTGTTCAACATTTTTGTTAATGACCTGGATGATGGGGCAGAGTATGCTCTCAAGAAGTTTGCTGATCATATAAAACAGGAGGAGAGGCTGATACACCAGAAGACTGTGCTGCCATTCAGAGGGGCCTCAACAGGCTAGAGAAATGAGACAACAGGAACCCCGAGAAATTTAACAAAGGGAAGTGCAAAGACCTGCACCTGGGGAGGAACAGCCCTATGCATTTGTACACACTGGGGGCAACCCAGCCAGAAAGCAGCTTTGAAGAAAAGGACCTGGGGGTCCTGGTGGACACCAAGTTGTTATGAGCCAGTGACATGCCTTTACAACAGAGGCCACTGGTATCCTGGGCTGCATTAGGGTGTTGCCAGCAAGTCGAGGGATCCTTGCCCTCTATCCAGCACTGGTGAGGCCACACCTGGAGTACTAGGTCCAGTTCTGGGTTCTCCACTACAAGAGAGATACGGAGATACTGGAAAGAGTCATAAAGGGCCATAAGATGATGAAGGACCTGGAACATCTCTCCTACGAGGAAAGGCTGAGAGAGCTGGGATTGTTTAGCCTAGAGAAAAGAAGACTCGAGGGGGATCTTATCAAAGTAAATAAATACCTGCAAAGGGATGCTGCCTCATGGTGCCCAGTGACAGCACAAGAGGCAACGGGCACAAACAAACATGGGACTCTGAACGTCAGGAAATACATCTTTCCCGAAGGATGGCTGTGCATTGGCACAGGTTGCCCAGAGAGTCTATGAAGTCTCCATCCTTGAAGATACTCAAAGCCATCTGAATATGGTCCTCAGCAAGAGGCTGCAGGTGGCCATGCCAGAGCAGGGGGATCAGACAAGGTAACTTTCAGAGGTCCCATCCAACCTCAGCCATTCTCTGATTCTGTGAAGTGGGTATGAGAAGGAAAGAAAAGGAGCAAGAGGGAAAGAGGTGTCCTGGTTCAGCTAGGATAGGGTTAGGTTTCCCCAGCAGAGAGAGAGGGGGAAGGGATCTCCAGCCGGGTTATTCATACCATGCTGGCGTCAGGTCCAGGGGTGGAATCTTTTTACTTGCTCTTTGGTGGGCTTGGTGGCGGGAAGCTGTTCCGTGACCATTTAGCGGTATTTCTCTGTATATCGTTTGTCTTGTTCACTGTTATTGCTGTTTATTGTTGCTATCATTGCCACTGTTGTTGTTCAGATTGTTCATCACACTGTTGTATTAAATTTCTTCTTATTTTAACCCGGGGTTTGTGCCTCACTTCCAGCCCGACCAGCTGCAGGTGGGGGAGGGGCAATGGCAACATGCTCTCCGGTCCCGGCAGGGCTTAAGCCATTACAGGAGGGCAGGGCATAAAAAGCAACTGAGAGAAAAAAAGGCAGAAGGAACAAGTAAGAGGGAAAGGGAGTGGGTGTCAAAAGGAACAATCAAGATTGAAAGACAGGAATAGGAAAAGGTAGTTAGAGGGGGAAGGAGTGAGCAAGAATGGAAGAGAGGCAGAGGAAGAAGCAAGCAAGAGGTGAAAAGTGATCAGGACAGGGAAGAAAAGAGAGAAAGCGACAGAGGGAAAGAGGGAAAGAGTGGAAGAAAGACATCAATTGAGAGGACAAATGATAATAAGAGAAAGGGGCCAAGGAAGTGGGAAGGCAGAAATGGATGTAAATCAGTAGGAAAGATGGTGTAAAGTGAGATGCAAGAGGGAGTGAGTAGGAAAGAGAGGGACACAGAGGCAGAAGGAAAAAGACAAAGATCACAGAAGGGAAAGAGTGATATGGAAATACTGTGAGGAGGAGAGGAAGGTGGAAAGTGAGTGTAAGCAAAGAAAAGCATGAGGCAAAGACAGCAAACAGGGAAAGAGGGAAAACAAAAAGAAAGAGAGGGGAAAGCAAGCAAAAGATGGAAAGAAAGATGGAAAAGTAAGCAAGAGGGCAAGAGCAAGAACAAAGGGAATGAGTGAAAGACAAGGATAGAGACCTTGTTCTCCCATGACTTTTCTCATGTTTGCCCTTCTGATTCTCTCCTCTATCCCACTGGGAGGGGAGCGAGCAAATGGTTGTGTGGTTCTTGACTGCACACTGGGGTTAACCCACAACAGAGGGAAAGTGCATGAGACAGCAAAAGCCTACATACAATGGAGAGGAAAAGAAGGATTACAGAGACTGGAACATGCAAAAGAGAAAGTATAAGCAGATAAGAAGGAAAGCACACAACAGATATGAAAATGGCATGCACAATGGAAGAAAAACATGCACTGGAGGGACAGCATGTAAGAAAGGGAAAGAATGCAAGAAAAAGCATGAAGAAGTGTGACAGAGAGGGGAGGAAGAGAGCACAAGAAGGGAAATTGCACAGGAGACACACAAAAAACCCAGGACAGCAAGAAACAGCATGCAAGAGAGAGAATGCGCACAAGAGAGAGGGAAAGCTCTCACAGACAAGAAATGGGGAATAAGCACGAAAGAATGAGGAAAAAGGCACAACAGAGACGGAGAACAAGAAGGAGGGAAAGAAGAAGTGCATGCAAGAGCAAGGGACAGTGTGCATGAGAGAGCAAATGCCTGAGATTAAGGGAAAGAGTGCACAAGAGAAAGAAGCTACACAGAAACTATAAGAAAAGCAGACACATGAGAGAGAGGTAAAGACAGAGCATGCATGAGAGAAGGGGAAAGCATGCAAGACAGAAATTGTTTGCAAGAGGTAAACATGAGATACAGGGAAAGCCTGAGGCAGAGTAAGTGTGTAAGACAGGAGGGGAAAGTGAGAGTTTAGCAAAAGAAAATGCAAGGCAGACAAAGCACAACTAAAAGACACAATAGCATATGTAAAATATGTGAAGTGCAGGGGAAAGTGCAAAGCAGGAAAGCAGGCAAGGGTGAAAGGGAAAGCATGACAAGACAAACAGAAAGCACTTGTGAGAAAGCATGTGATGGAGAAAGGGTAAATGTGCCTAAGAAAGCAAGAAGAAAGACAGGAAAAGTGCATCCATGAGGGAGGGATGGTGAAAGAGAGAGAGGATGTATACCAGGGAAGACTGGAAAGCACACACAATAAAGGCACAGTGCATGACAGGGAAGTACTGCAGAAGCGAGAACAGCACAGAGAAATCAGGAAAAATTTAAAAGTGTGAAGAGTGTCCCAGAGAGAGACGAACAGATGCACGGGACAGTGGTAAAGCATTATAAAAGAGGGAAGGAAACCTTACACAATAGGGAGGAAGAGAAAGCATGTGAAAGGGAGTGAAAGAGCATGAGAGTGACAAGTTCAACCAAGAAGGAGAGTATTTGAGAGGGAAGGTAGGCACAAGAGGGAAACATTTTAAATGAGAGGGCTCAAGAGAGCATGAAAGTGAGAAAGATTCACAGCAGGGGCAAAGAAAGCTTGGGAAAATGAATATGAGAAAGTGAAAAGATATATGAAAGAAAGAGGGAGCATGCATGATATAGCAGTAAACTGCGACTGAGAGAAATACAGAAAGCATGAGAGAAAGAGAGGGAAAGCATGCCCAAGACAGGAAGGAAACGCAAAGGGGCAGGGGGGAAGTGCACATATGGGAAAGTGAGAGAGAGAGAGGGAGTATGCACAAGAGAGGGGAAAGGTGCAACAGAAGGAGGAAGGGAAAGGTGCCAGAGAGGGAAAAGGCACGCTAAAAGAGATGAAAGATATGAGAGAGGGAATGTATGGACAAAATAAGAGATGTTCATTAGAGAAGGCATTCGCCCATGTCTGTTTGTGACAGATCAGGAAAGTGCACAGGTGAGAGGGAAAGCATGCAAGACAGCATGAAGGAGGAAGAAAAACGGTTGCATGAGGGAGGGAAAGTATAAACAAGAAAGACAGGGAAAGTACAACCAGTAGAGAGGGACAGTGCAAGACAGTGAGAGAGGGGAAGCATGTGAGAGAGGAAAAGCGCATGCTAAAGAGGGGAAACACAACAGAGCGAGAAGGAAAGCATGCACATGAGGGAAAAATTGAGAGAGAAGGGAAAAACAACAGAGTGTGAGGGAAAGAGAAAGGGAAAACATATTCACACACACAATAAAAGTGTACAAGAAAGAGCAAGGGAAATTGCAAAAGACAAAAGAAAAACCACATGCAAAAAAGTGAATGCATGCATGAGAGGGAAAGCATGCTAGAAACTGAGAGCATGTACAAAAAGGAAAGTGTGAGAAAAGGAGACGGAGGGAAAGGTGAAAGAGGGACAGAAAACATGAGCAAGAGAGAAGAGGGGAAGTGAAAGCAAGCGAAAGGGGGAGGAAAAGAGAGACAGTGCATGAGGGAAGCAAAGTACAAGCATAAGAGACTGGGAGACTGTTCAACAGAAACTACATGTGGTAAAGAAAAAGCATTAAAGGTAGTGATGTATAGAAGAGAAACCAAATGTGTGAGAGACAACCCCAAGAAAAGAAAAAATTGAGAGAGAGAAAGGGCACACAGAGAAGAAAAGGGTGCAGTAGAGACAGGGAAGAGCATATGCAGATGGGTAGGAGACAAGAAAAGCATGCTATAAAGGGACGCCATGTGAGGAAAGCATGAGAAATCATGCAGGAAAGCAAGAGAGGGAAGTTATGTGAGAGAAAGAGAGGGAAAGGGTGTGAGAGATAAAGGGGAGGCAAGAACAAGAGAGGCTAAGCACAAGCATCTGTGAGAGGAAAAGTGTCCGAGGTAGGGGGGAGAGACAGAAAGTGCACAAGAGGGAGAGAGGGAACGTGTGAGAGATACCGAGGGACAAGCATGTGCACAGAGAGAAGGAATTCTTATGTGAGGAATGAGAAGTAAACCATATAAGTGAGTGAGAGAAAGCATATACAGTAGAGGTAAAGTGCACATAGGATGAGAAGCACATGCAAGACAGGGAAATTGCATGCATGCAAGAGGGAAGGAAAGCACACATACAGGAGTAGGAAAGTGCCAGAGAAAGATGGAGAAGGCAGAAGAAAGGGAAAGTGCATGAGATGGGATGCACAAAAGAGAATAGTGTACGAGTGAAAGCACACAAGACAGGGCAAATGTGACAGAGAGGCTGCAGAAGTGAGACAGAGAACATGTGAGAGAGGGCAAGTGTGCAAGAGAAGCAAACCTTGTGCATGCCAGGTTGCACATAACAGCATGCACCAGACAAGAAAAGCATAAGATGGAGAAACCGAGACAGAATGGATGTAACAGCATGGATATGAGTCAAAAAGTTTGTAAGACAGAGAGGAAGCTTATTCTAGGGAGGCAAAAAGTGTGCAAGAGAAGCAAAGACCATGCAGTAGAGGCAACAAGCACGCTAGAGACACTAAGTACGTGCAAGACAGGGATAGTGCTTGTGAAAGAAGTAGTGTCCAAGAAAGGGAAATATGCAAAAGAGGTAACATGAGAGAGACAGAGAAAGGGAGGGTGACAGATAAGAGAATAAAAGTGTAGTTATGTGGAAATTATGAGAAAGGGAGAGGGACAGTGAGCATGAAAGAAATGCAGGGGCAGTGAGAGAAAAAGATAAGGAGATGTAGGAACAATGAGACAGAAAGAGGGGCAGGGAGCAAGACAGTGAGAATGAAAGGAACAGTGAAGCAGAGGGAGAGCAGTAGGGGCAGTGAGAGGGAAAGAGAGAAAGGTACAGCAGGAGAGATAGTGAGGGATGGGTACAGGAGCGGGGAGAAAAAGAACAGGAGGGACAGTGGGAGAGAAAGAGTGAGTGGGACAAACAGCAAGAGTGGGATGGGATGGGAAGGGGAGAGAGGGAGAAAAGACAGCACACAAGAGGAAGGAACAGCAAGGGCAGAGAGAGAGGCAAGACAAAGGGACAGGGAAGGGGCAACAGCAAGAAAGATGGGGCCATAAGACACAGACACAGAAGGACAGCAAGAAAGACAGAGGAACAACTAGAGAGACAGAAGGACAGTGTGGGAGGGAAGGGCAGTGAGTGAGACTGATAGGGACTGCCAGTGTGACAGAGTGATGCAGGGAGGGAGGGGAGAAATGGGGACAGCAAGCGGGGGCAGTCAAGAGGGGGACAGCCAAAGAGAGAGGGAAGGTCAGAACAGAAGCAGTGGGTAGGGACTGATGGGGGGAACCAGAGGGCCAGTCAGAGCAGGAGGAGAGGGGGGACAGCCAAAGAGAGAGGGAGAGAGGAACAAAGAGCAGGAAGAAGGCAGCGAGAGGGAGGAGTGTGGAGTGGAAGGACTACAAGAGGGAGGGAGGGACCACAGACAGATAGGGAGGATAGGAAGTATGTGAGAATGACAGAAACTGTATGACAGAGAGTGCAAAAGTATGTGAGAAAGGTAAAGTTTGCCAGTGAGGGAGGAAAACGGGGGGAAGCGAGGGTGGGAGACAGAAGGGAAGCAAGAGGGAGGGAGTGTTGGAGAGAGAGGAAATAGGGGGGTGCTTGAGAGGGAAAGTGAGGGGGCAGCAAGACAAAATGAGGGACTGAAAGACAGGGCCAGGGACAGAGAGAGGACTAGCAAGTAAGACAGTGAGATGAGTGGTAGTGAGCAAGAGACACAGGAGAAGCACAAGTAAGAAACTGAAAGAATGTGCATGGTCAAGTGCAAGTGAGAGATAGGAAAGCATGCAAGAGAGGGATAAAACTTGAAAAGAGCAAAGCAAGGTAGAATGAGAGAGGAAAGAGCATGAAGAAGATGGGAGAGTGGGGGAAGTATGTGAAAGAGGTCAGGAAAGCATGTGAGAGAGTGGGGAAAGTGCATTCCATAGCAGAGGAAAGCACCTTCTGAGACGGGGAAGAGATAGGGAAAGTAAAAGCAAGGCGCGGGGAGGGGGGGGGGGGGGGGGGGCAGGGAAGAGAGGGCAGAATGAATTAGAGGACAAGAGAGAGAGAAAGAGACAAGGAGGGTATCAGGGAGGAACATCAAGAGGAATTGTTGGGCAGTAAGAACACAGCAGGGGAGAGAGAATCTGAGACAAGGGACAGCATCGGTGAGGGAACGGGATAGAGGGGTTGTGAGCAAGAGACTGAAAGTATGTGCAGGAGGGAAAGTGCAAGCAAGAGAGAAAAAGCATGTAAGGGATGGAAAGCATGCAAGAAGGGGAAGGAAACCAAAAGAGAGGAAAGCAAGAGAGAATGACAGAGGGAAGTGCATAAGAGAACTGGAAAACATGCAACAGAGGTGGAAAGCATAGAGGGGTGGAAGGCTCAGGGAGAGACTGGAAGAGAGATGGGGCAAAGGACCAAGGGGATGGTGTGAGAAAGCTCATTAGAGACAGGAAAAGTGCCAGTGTAGGGGGGGGACAGGGTTTGAGACAGTGCACAAAACTTAGGGGGGGAAGAGAAAGATGGATCAAGTGAGAAAAGGAAGTGCTAGAGGAACCACATTCAAGAGTGGCAAGGTGGGTGACAGGTGGAGTTTGTGAGGGAAAGAGGAAAAGGGGACAGCAGAGAGATGAAAAGCATGTTACTGAGGAGGCTCATGTGTGAGAAAGGGAAAGCAACAGAGAATGTGTGTCTGAGACTGGGAAAGCAAGGGACAGGGAGAGAGAGGGGGAAACAAGGTAGAGACAGGAAGAGATGACATGAAGAGGAAATAGAAAGAGGAGCAGGAACAGGAAATGAGGGAAAACAAAAGGAAGGGAAAGCAAGAGTGGGGATAATAAGAGATCAAAAGGGACAGCCCGAGAGAGAGAGGGAGGAAAAGGGCACAAAAAAACTGACCATGGGACTGAGAGAGAAAGTGCAAGCACGAGAGAGGAGAATTGTGTGCCTGGAAAAAGTATGCAAGAGATCAGGACAGAAGAACAAAGTGACAACGTACAAAAGAAAGAAGACACACACAAACGCACAGAATCACACATCAGGTTGGAAAAGACCCTTGGGATCATTGAGTCCAACCACCAGCCCTACTCTACGAAGTTCTCCCCTACACCATATCCCCCAACATCTCATCTAAACCACCCTTAAACATATCCAGGGATGGTGACTCCACCCCCTCCCTGGGCAGCCTATTCCACTGTCTGACCACTCTTTCTCTGAAACATTTTTTCCTAATGTCCACTCTGAACCTCCCTGTTGCAGTTTAAAGCCATTCCCTCTTGTTCTGTCACTAATCACCTGTGAAAAGAGACCAGCACCAACCTCTCTACAATGTCCTTTCAGGTAGCTGTAGGGAGTGATGAGGTCTCCCCTCAGCCTTCTCTTCCTCAAACTAAACAGTCCCAGCTCCTTCAATCGCTTCTCATAGGATTTACTCTCCAGGTCAGTGAAAGCACACAAGAGATATATGGAAAGCAAGAGAAGGGAGCAAAGTGCATCCAGGAGAAAGGGCATATGACAGACTGAAACATACAAAGAGAGAGGGAAAGCTAAAGAAATTGTGAGAGATAGCAAGTAGGAGAAGGACAGAGAACAAAAGAGAGGGAGGTAGTAAGCTAGAACAGGAAAGCATTAGGAAGAAACTGAAGACCTAAGTGTGAAGGAAAGAAAATGTAAGACAGAGAAGAAGTGTGAAAAATGTGGGAAAGCATGTGAAAGGAAGTTAGCAAGAGAGGAAGAGCAACATAAGAGAAAAAGAGAAACAGTAAAGTACAAGGGAAGGGAAGCATGGCATATGTGAGAGAGTACAAATTGCATGTCGGACACAAAAAACACATGACAGAGATGCAAACTGCATGACAGAAGAGGGAAGATGTGTGTGAAAGAGGGGAAGTTCATGAGGCAGAGCTGTGGAAAGTGTGTGAGAAAGAGCAAGGAGGGGAAGCATGAGAGGCAAAAACCACGTAACAGGCAGGAGGCACTATACAGAGACAGGCATGGTTGGCGAGAGAGAGGCAAATCATGTGAGAGTGAAAACATGTGTGAGGGAGTGGAAGTGACAGATGAGGGGGGTGGGAGTTGAAAGGAGAGAGATGGAAAGGGAAACTGACAACAAGAAAGGGAATGAGCTGAGAGGGAAAGAAAAAGAGAGGAAGTGAGAGAGATAGCAACAAGAACAGGAAAAGAAGGGAAGAACACTAGTGAAAGACAGAAAACATGAGTGAGATAGGAAGTGCAAACAGGAAGGGAAATTGTCAGAGAGAGAAAGCATGAGGAGAGGGAGAAAGACACAGAAAAGAGGGGTAATAAGACAGGGGGAGGGCAGTGCAAGGGAATTAAAACAGTGAGCAAAGAAAAGAACATGAGAGATAAGGAAAGCATGGGGAGGCAAAACTCCAGTGAGAGGGACAGCACGAGAGACAGAATGCCTGTGAGAGAGAGGCTGTTGAGAGAGACAGGCACAGGGTGTGCCAAAGACAGAGGGCATGACGGAAAGAAGTGAAGGCCATGGGAAGCCTGTGAGAGAAAGTGTGTGAGAAAGCATTTGAGCACATGAGAGAGAAGGGAAGCATGCAAGACTGGAAGGGAATGCAAGGAGGAGGGATAAAGTACATGAGAGGGGTAAACTGAGAGAGACTGAGGAAAGGTAGGTGACGGACAGAGGCAAGCCATATGACACAGACACAAAGCAAGTGAAAGAGGCAAAGCAGGAGAAAGAGGAAAACCATGTGAGACATGGGAGTACGAATGTGTGTAAGGGAGAGGAAAGCAATATGGAGCAAATATATGTCTGAGAGAGTCAGAGAGTGTGTGTGAGAAGTAGGAAAGGTGGAGAAGAGGGAAAGACAAAGCAAGACAAAGGCGAAGCAAGACATAGCAGGAGATGGAGGGAGGAAAATCACAAACAAACGTGCAAGCAAGAGGAAAAGTGCAATCAAAAGAGGGTAATTGTGTGAGAGGCAGGAAACACAGAATGCAAAAGACATTGAAAGGAACAGATACAGAGAGGAAAGCACCTGAGAAAGAATAAACATGCAAGACAGTGAAAGCATGTAAGAGAGAGGAAACGAGATAGAAACAAAGTGAATGTAAGAGGGAAAACACTAAAAAGAGGGAGGTAAAGTGTATCTGAGAAAGAGGAATAACACATGACATGCAAAGCAAAAGAGAGAGACATTGCAAATGAAGTGACGGAAACATGAAAGTGTGCAAGAGACAGGGAATGTAAGGGTGGCAGTGAAGGGAGATAAGCAGAGGGGAGAGAGAAAGAGAGTAAGGCAGAGTGGCAAGAGATACAGAGGGGAATCATGAGAGAGAGAAGACAAGCACAACTTCAGACACAGGGGGGAGATGAGAGGGTGGAAGGGTGGACAGAGTGAGGGGAAAGGGAGGGGAAGAGAAATGAGATTGAGAGGGAAAATAAGAAAAAGAAGGAAATTGAGAAAGAAGGATGGTGAGATAGGGATAACACAAAAGGGGGAGGAAAAGCACAAGAGACAAAGCATGAGGAGGGAAAGTACAAGCAGAAGAGAAAGGGATTGTGTGTCTTCATGCAAGACTGTGAAACTACAGGCAGATACAAAGTGCATTTGACAGGGAAAGAGCACCTGAGAGAGAAGGAAGGCCAAGCGAGAAGAAAGCAGGTGACAGAGAAAGTATGCCAGAGAGGAAAGATTATACAAAGTGTGTCAGAGAGATGGGGGGCAAATGAGGGGTGGTAGTGAGAAGGAGAAGTGAAAACAAAAGGGATAGAGGGAAAACAGAAGAAAACTAAATTAAGAGGGAGAGAGAGAGAAAGGTGTGGGGAAACAGAGGGAGAGAGAGTAAGAGAGCGAAGGGGGGGAAGGAAGAGAAAGACAGCAAGGGTTAGTAAGGGCTAGCACAAGAAAGGCAGGAAAACCAAGGTACAGAAAAGCATGAGCAAAAGTAAAACTGTGAGCAAGAAAGGTGAAAATTGTGCAACAGAAAGCATGCGAGATAAGGAGAAAGAGAATCAGAAAGCAAGATGAAGAGGGGAAGCAAAAGAGAGGGAAACACAAGAGAAAGAAGTAACAAACAAGAGTCAAAGCAGACAGACAAAAGGAAAGCATGCGAGAGAGTTGAAGCATGCTTGGTTGTGAAAATGCATCAGACTGGCACAGGGATAGTGGGGAGCATGCTGAGAGAAAGAGAGAGAGATAATGAGCCACAGAAAGGAGAAAGCACAAGAAAGAGACTGAAAGCATAAATGAGGAAAAGTGCATGTAAGAAAGAAAATGTTTCAGAGATGGAAAAGCATGCAAGGGATGGGGAAAACAAAAAGGCAGAGTGGAAAAATGCAAAAGGGAGAGGGAAAATGAGGCACGACAAGAGAGAAGTGCAAAAGACAAAAATGAGGATGAGGGGAGAGGAGGGGAGGGGAGGGGAGGGGAGGGGAGGGGAGGGGAGGGGAGGGGAGGGGAGGGGGGTGTATCCAAAGGACAAGCAAGGGACAGAGGTGTGAGAGAAAGGAAAGTGCATTGGAGAGAGAGGGAAAAACACTCTTACAGTGGCAAACCACGTGCAAGGTAAAGCAAACCAGGAAAAGTGTGTCAGAGAGACATACAGCACAAGAGAGGGACAGGACAAGACACAGGGAGGAAAAGCACAAGGATAGGTGAGTGAGGTGGAAAGTGTGCGTGGAAGAGAGGAATGAAAGCATGCAAGACAGGGAAAAAGTGAGAGACCATGAGAAACACGCTAGAGGGTGCGCTAATGAGTGCGTGCACACAGGGAAAGCAAGAGGGAGAAGCACGTGCAATAGGAAAAGCTTCCTTGAGAGTGGGAAAGCACGCCCAAAAGGGACAGAAAACATGTCTGAGACAAATGGAAAGCTCAGGAGAGGGAAAGCAAGAGAGGGAGGAAGTGAGCAATCAACAGTGAAATAGTGCACAACAGAGTGACAGCACAAGCAAGAAACGCAAGTGTCCTGGTTCAGCTAGGATAGGGTTAGGTTTCACCAGCAGAGAGAGGGGGAAGGGATCTCCAGCCGGGTTATTCATACCATGCTGGCGTCAGGTCCAGGTGGGGAACCTTTTTACTTGCTCTTTGGTGGGCTTGATGGCGGGAACCTGTTCCATGACCATTTAGCGGTATTTCTCTGTATATCGTTTGTCTTGTTCACTATTATTGTTGTTTATTGTTGTTATCATTGCCACTGTTGTTGTTCAGATTGTTCATCACACTGTTGTATTAAATTTCTTCTTATTTCAGCCCGGGGTCTGTGCTTAACTTCCAGCCCGACCGCAGCCCGACCGGATGGGGGGGGAGGGGGGGGGGGGGGGCAACAGCAACGTGCTCTCTGGTCCCGGCAGGGCTTAAACCGGCACAGCCTTAATTGGCGCACCAACATGGGGCACGAAATAAGAATAAAAAGGGACAGACCCTGACCAGAGTGTGATAGAGCAATCTGTTGGGTGTATTTTTTCTGTTTGTATTTGATAAGAAAATGTCTGCAATGCTAGCCCACTTGCTTGCGTGGTGGGGCTGGATTACTCCTTATATCCAGTGTATGATCCCTGTGGTGGCGTTTGTTATCGGTGGAAAATGTGTAAAGGGTCTTATGTTGTTATACGGGCTATTGACTGCTTATAATGCCTTTGTATCGCTGGGGGGGGGGGGGGGGGGGGCGGGCCGGTACCTGTTTGCTGTTTGGGCTTTTGTTAGGGGTCTCAACCCCTCTATGGGTGAGCCAGGCGAAGAGATCCTCTCCGATTTGGGGAATTTCAATTATTCTTGGAGCCTGCAGGCCAGCGTGATTGCGGCACAATGCTTTCTGAATGTCTGCCTGATTTTGGTTTTGGCCAAGTGGTATTTCTCTAACAACAGCAGTGCCCGGAAACCTGCCCTGAGGTCAGATAATAGTGAGTGGCAAGGGGTGTGGGAAAAGATGGGCAAAGGCCTGAGTCGGTGGGCACCTCCAATGCTTTGGAATTTCACTCCTGAGCAAATGCAGAGCCCTGAGAAGCTGACGGAGTGCTTAGAAAGGGTGTGTTACCAAGCTGGCAAAACCCAGGAGACACAGATCACTGCAATGTGTTGGGGACTTGCCCATGCCTACCGTGTCCTCTTTAATACCATTCACTGCCCTCAAGGAGGAGAAAAGGCCACAGAAGCTGAAACAATATCTGAACCAGGGGCACAGGCAGAGCCAGTCTCAGTCGCCTCCACCAGCACAGCGACTGAGCCAGAGAGCCAGCCAGTGCCGGTATCAGTCGCCCCGATACAGAAAAAAAAATATACCAGAAAGTCAGCTCGCAGAGTGGGGGATGGGGATGAGCCAGGCCCATCAGGGGAACAGGAGGAAGGGCCAGAGGTGACCGTCCGATCTCTATCCCCGACTGAGCTGCAAGATATGCGGAGAGATTTCGGCCACCTGGGAGGTGAGCAGATTTGCACCTGGCTGCTCACATGCTGGGACAATGGAGCCAGTGCTTTTGAGATAGAGGGGAGAGAGGCCAAGCAACGGGGATCTTTGGCCAAGGATGCTGGCACTGATAGGGAAATAGGGAAACAGACTCAAACCCTCAGCCTTTGGAAGTGACTCCTGCTCAGTGTAAGGGAGAGGCACCCCTACAAGGATGATATCCTATGTCAGCTAGGCAAATGGACCAAAGTTGAGAAGGGAATTCAGAATCTCAGGGAACTGGCTGTGTTTGATATGATCTATGGTGATCTGAATGATGAGCAGTCACCCATGGACCCAGATCAGGCCCCTTGCACACACCTGATGTGGTGAAAGTTCCTGGAGAGCGCACCAGAAGCACACTCGAAAGCATTGGCAATAGTGTCCTGGTGGACAGACACCCACACTCTAACAGCGGATGGAGTGGTTGGCAAGCTCTGGCAATATGAGGGAAATCTCCCTTCATCTCAGCATTCTCTGGTTTCAGCTGTGGAGGAACTGTCTCAGAGGATCCAAAAAACGGAAGAGGACATGTCCTACGTTTCACCTGCACGGGCTGATGTCTGATGTTTAGAAGTAAACGTTTCCTCACCCAAGAGAAAGGCAGCAGAAGGCACACACCACGAGGCACCCTGTGGTTTTTCCTCCACGACCATGGAGAAAACATGAGGAGGTGGGATGGACAGCCCACTGCCGCCCTGGCTGCATGAGTAGAGCAGCTGAAATGGAAGACTATCACAAAAGGGGAGTCCTCCAAGAAAAGCACAGCTCCAGTGTCCAGTCAGAAATCCCCCAGGCAGAATAGAATGGCTAACGTTATGTCTGACCCTCTTGAGGGGACCAGTAATTCATTCTTACAAGCAGTGAGTGATGATGAGCAGGATTAGAGGGGCCCTGCCTCCAGCCAGGTGGAGGAAAGGGATAATGGGATTTACTGGACAGTGTGTATCCGATGGCCTGGCACGTCAGACCCACAAGAGTATAAGGCTTTGGTGGACACTGGCGCACAGTGCACCCTGATGCCATCGAGCTACAGGGGGTTGAATCCATCTGCATCTCCGGAGTGACAGGGGGATCCCAACAGCTGACCCTACTGGAAGCTGAAGTGAGCCTGACTGGGAAGGACTGGCATAAGCACCCCATTGTGACTGGCCCAGATGCCCCGTGCATCCTGGGCATAGACTATCTCAGGAGAGGGTATTTCAAAGACCCAAAAGGTTACCAGTGGGCTTTTGGTGTAGCTGCCCTGGAGGAGGTTGAACAGTTGTCCACCTTACCCGGCCTCTCAGAGGATCCCTCAGTGGTGGGGCGGCTTAAGGTTGAGGAGCAGCGAGTGCCGATTGCTACCAGGACGGTACACCGGCGGCAGTACCGCACCAACCCAGATTCCCTGGTCCCCATCCGTCAGCTGATCCGTCAACTAGAAAGCCAGAAGGTGATCAGCAAAACTCACTCACCCTTCAACAGTCCTATATGGCCCGTGAGAAAGCCTGATGGCAAATGGAGGCTAACTGTGGACTACCGTGGCCTGAATGAAGTTACGCCAGCAATGAGTGCTGCAGTGCCGGACATGCTGGAGCTCCAGTATGAACTGGAGTCGAAGGCAGCCAAGTGGTATGCCAGGATTGACATTGCTAACGTGTTCTTCTCCATTCCGATAGCGCCAGAGTGCAGGCCACAGTTTGCGTTCACTTGGAGAGGCATCCAGTACACCTGGAATCGATTGCCCCAGGGGTGGAACCACAGCTCCACCATTTGCCATGGACTGGTCCCTACTGCACTGGAGAAAGGTGGGGCTCCAGAACACCTGCAGTACATTGGTGACATCATTGTATGGGGGGACACAGCCAAGGAAGTCTTTGAGAAAGGGAAGAAGGTAATTGAAATCCTCCTGAAGGCCAGCTTTGCGATTAAGCAAAAGAAAGTTAAGGGGCCTGGAAGGGAAATTCAATTCCTAGGAATAAAATGGCAAGATGGGCGTCGCCACATCCCAGTGGAGGTGATAAACAAGATAACAGCCATGGCCCCACCAACCTCTAAAAAGGAGACTCAGTCTTTCCTGGGCGCTGTGGGGTTCTGGAGGATGCACATCCCGAACTACAGCCTGATTGTGAGCCCTCTCTACCGTGTAACCTGTAAGAAGAACGATCTTGAATGGGGCCCTGAGCAACAACAATCCTTTGAACAGATTAAACGGGAGATTGCCCAAGCAGTAGCCCTCGGGCCAGTCCGGGAAGGGCAGGAGGTTAAGAACATGCTCTACACCGCAGCCGGGGAGAATGGCCCTACCTGGAGCCTCTGGCGGAAAGCACCTGGGGAAACCCAAGGCTGACCTCTAGGCCTTTGGAGTCGGGGATACAAAGGCTCTGACGCTAATTATACACCGACTGAGAAGGAGATACTGGCAGCGTACGAAGGAGTTTGGGCTGCCTCAGAAGTGGTCGGCACTGAAACACAGCTCCTCCTGGCACCCTGACTGCCAGTGCTGGGGTGGATGTTCAAAGGAAAGGCCTCCTCCACACATCATGCAACCGATGCCATGTGAAGTAAATGGGTTGCGTTGATAACACAACGGGCTCGAACAAGGAATCCCAGACGCCCAGGGATACTAGAGGTGATTACGAACTGGCCAGAGAGAAAAGATTCCGGGATGTCACCAGAACAGGAGGTGACACGTGCTAAGGAGGCCCCACCATATAACGAGCTGCCGGATGAGGAGAAGCGATATGCCCTGTTCACTGATGGGCCTTGTCACATTGTGGGAAAACATCGACGGTGGAAGGCTGCTGTGTGGAGTCCCACACGACGGGTCACTGAAGCTGCTGAGGGACAGGGTGAATCGAGTCAGTTTGCAGATGTGAAAGCCATTCAGCTTGCTTTGGATATTGCTGAGCGGGAAAAGTGGCCAAGGCTCTACCTCTACACTGACTCATGGGCAGTGGCGAATACCCTGTGGAAATGGTTGCAGCAATGGAAGCAGAACAACTGACAATGTAAGGGTAAAACCATCTGGGCTGCTGAAGTATGGCAGGACATTGGAGCCCATGTGGAAAACCTCGTTGTGAAGGTGCGCCATGTGGATGCCCATGTACCCAAGAGTCGGGCCACTGATGAACACCGACACAACCAGCAGGCAGACCAAACTGGTAAGATTAGAGAGGCTCAAGTGGACTTGGACTGGCAGCGCAAAGATGAACTGTTCATAGCCCGGTGGGCCCATGAGACCTCGGGCCACCAAGGTAGAGATGCAACATACAGGTGGGCT
The DNA here is from genome assembly GCF_965140245.1 of Athene noctua. NCBI lineage: Eukaryota > Metazoa > Chordata > Aves > Strigiformes > Strigidae > Athene > Athene noctua. Next base: position 42,915,208 of record NC_134077.1, read on the forward strand.
CGAGATCGAGGGGTGCACCTCACCATTGACACCATTGCAGAGATCATCCATGGATGGGAGACGTGTGCTGCAATCAAACATGCCAAGCGGGTGAAGCCCCAGTGAAATGGAGAGCGATGGCTGAAATATAGATATGGAGAGGCCTGGCAGATCGACTACATCACACTGCCACAGACCCGCCACAGGAAGCACCACGTGCTCACAATGGTGGAAGTAACCACTGGATGGCTGGAAGCCTACCCAGCACCCCATGCCACCGCCCGGAACTACATCCTGGGCCTTGAAACCCAAGTCCTCTGGCGACATGGCACCCCAGAGGGAATTGAGTCAGACAACGGGACCCACTTCCAAAACAACCTCATAAATGTCTGGGCAGAAGAACATGGCATCTAGTGGGTCTACCATATCCCCTACCACGCACCAGCCTCTAGGAAGATCGAGCGCTACAATGGACTGTTAAAAACCACATTGAAAGCACTGGGAGGTGGGACCTTCAAAGACTGGGACATACATCTAGCAAAGGTCACCTGCCTAGTCAACACAAGAGGATCTGCCAGTCAAGCTGGCCCGGCTCAGTCAAAACCTCCACGTGCTGTAGATGGGGATAAAGTCCCTGTGGTGCGCATGAGGAATATATTGGGAAAAATGGTCTGGTTTAGTCCTGTGCCAGGCAAAGTTACCCATCCGTGGGATTGCTTTTGCCCAAGAACCTGGGTGCACCTGGTGGGTGATGCAGGACAATGGAGAAGTCCGAAAAGCACGTGAGGGATGGAGAAAGTAAGAGTGGCAAAGCAAGGGAGAACAAGGCAAGCGCAAGAGAAAAATCATGTGAGAAGCAAAATGTGTGAGGGAGAGAAGGAAAACGTCTGAAAGAGAAGGAAAGCAGGGGTTCAGGGACACAGCTGAGAGAGGAAAAGCACACCTGAGGGAAAGGGAAAGATGAGAGGCAGCAAAACAGACTGAGGAAGCAAAGGAGAGAAGACAGAGAGCTGGAGACAGAGACAGGGGTGGGGGGAGGTAGGAAGAAAGAGATGGAGAGTGAGATGGAAAGTTCAAGAGAGGAATGATTGCGGCTGCAATTGAGAGGGAGGGATATATATAGAGAGAGATTGATAGCAAGACAGCAGGATAGCAAAGCAAGATGGAACAGTGAAAGACTGAAAGCTTGAGTGAAACAAAGTGTAAATAAAGAGGTGAAAATGAATGAGAGGGCAGTAAAGAATATTAGACAGGAAAGCAAAAGAATGAGAGAGCAAAGTGCCTAAATTGACACAAAAAGCAGCAAAGCATATAAGACAAAGCAGCAAAGTGCATATGAGAGAGGAGGAGTGGCAAAGCTTGAATGCATGAGAGGTAAAGCATGCGCACAAGAGACTGAGAAAAGCGAGACAGAGAGACAGAGGGGAAGCATACATGCATGCAAGAAAGAGAGGCAAAGTGCATGCATGAGAGAGAGGCAAAGCACAAATGAGGGAGAGGCAAGAAAGCACATGAAAGGTAAAGCACTCACAAGAAGCAAAGTGAGAGAGGGAATATGAATTGTAAGAAAGACAACATGCACAAGGGAGAGGAAGAGATGTGAGGGGGAAAGTATGCAAGAGGGGTAAAGTGCCTGCAAGGGGAAGCACGTGAATGGAGGGAAGCACACACAAGTGTCAGATCACATTCAAAGGTCAAAGTGACAGAATGAGACAGGAAAGTAGAGAAGTAGAAGAAAAATGAGAGAGGCACTGCTTTGTAAGACAGGTGAAGTGCAGGAGAGGCAAAGCATGCAGGAGAAAGCATCACGGGGCAAAGAAAGTGCAAGAGAGAGAGCATACATGCAAGAGGCACAGAGAATCATTTCGGCTGGAAAAGACCCTTAAGGTCATTGAGTGCAACCATTAATCTAACACTACAAGTCCACCACTAAACAATGTCCCTAAGTGCCATGTCTACATTTCTTTTATATACCTCCAGGGATGTTAACTCAAGTACTTCCCTGGGCAGCCTCTTCCAGTGCTTGATTACCCTTTTGGTGAAGAAATTTTTCCTAAAATTTTTCCTAATATCCAACCTAAACCTCCCCTGCACAACTTGGGGCTGTTTCCTCTCATCTTGTCACTTGTTACTTGAGAAAAGAGACTGACACCCACCACACCACAACCTCCTTTCAGGCAGTTGTAGAGGGTGGCAAGGTCTCCCCTCAGCCTCCTTTTCTCCAGACTAAACAACTCCAGTATCCGCAGCTGCTCCTCGAAAGACTTGGGATATAGACCTTTCACCACCTTTGTTGCTCTTTGGACATTCTGCAGCATGTCAATGACTTTCTTGTAGTGAGGAGCCTAAAACATAACACAGTCATCGAGGTGTGGCCTCACCAGTGCCAAGTACAGGGGTAAGATCCCTTCCCTGTCCCTGCTGGCCACGCTATTGCTGACACAAGCCAGGATGCCATTGGCCTTCTTGGCCACCTGGGCACACTGCCAGCTCATTCACCCAGCTGTTGACCAACATCCCCAGGTCCCTCTCTGACTGGCAGCTCTCCAGCCACTCTTCCCCAAGCCTGTAGCATCGCACGGGATTGTTATGACCCAAATGCAGGACCCAGTACTTAGCCTTGTTGAACCTCATATAGTTGGCCCTGGTCCATCAATCCAGATTGTTCCAAGTCCTCTGCAGAGCCTCCCTACCCTTGAGCAGATCAACACTCCCGCCCAATTTGCTGTCATCTGCAAACTGACTGAGGGTGCACTTGATCCACTTATCCAGATCACTGATAAGGATATGCATGAGGGACAGGCAAAGCACATCAGAGAGAAGGATGAACGACACACAGGAAAAGGGTGTCTGAGAAAGGAAAATATGGGTGCAGAGAGAAGGAGAGGGGAAGCCTCTGTGTGACAGGGAATGTGACAGGGGAAGAGAGGGGGAAAAGGGACAATAGAAAGAGGGAAGAGAAACAGGGGTGGGAGGAAGGGGGGAGAAGCCAGTGGAGGAGGTACTCAGTAAAGATTGAAAGACAGAGCTAAAGTGCATCAAAGACAGGGGAAATGCAAATCTAAGAAGGGAGGAAAGAAGGTCTGAGGCAAGCAGAAAGCAGGGTATGGTTGGGGGAACATCTACAGATTGAGAGGAAAAAATATGCAGATAGAAGGGACAGAGAGTGAGAAGGAGTAAGCATGAGTGAGACACTGCAAGCTTAAGAAAGGCAAAGTGCATTCATTAAAGGAAAAGTCCGTCAGAGACTGGGAAGCATACAAGGAGAGAGAAAGTAAGAGGCAAAGACAGAATGAGGGAGGGAAGTGCAAGATAAAGAAAGGACATGTGAGAAAGGGAAGGTGGGAGAGAGAAGGAGGACCCAGGTAAAACATTGAATATGTGACAGGGAGGGAAAGTGCAAGTAATTTGAATTTCTAAGAATCTGAGTGTGCATGTGAGAGACTGAAAAAGTGTGAAACATGGGAAAGCATGCACAAAAGGCAAAAATCTACAGAAGAAAAAGGAAGACAGAAAAAGGAAAAGCAAGAGACAGAAGGATGCAAAAGACAGTGACACACAAGAGAGCCAAAGTGCACAAGAGAGAAAGAAAGCAAGGGAGAGACAAAGCACATTCAAGTGAGAGCATGCATGAGAAGGAAGAGCACACACATGTGAGAGGGGGGAAAGTGCATGCACAAGGAAGTGAGTGCATGCATGCATGCGAGAGAGGATGTGGAAGAGTGAGGGGAAAGACTGCAAGAGGGGAGCACACAAAAGAGACGGAAAGGTGCCAGCCAGGGAAAGAGCACAAAGGAGAAGGAAACAGGCAAGAGACTGGGAGAGAGGCATGTGAGAGAAGGTGAAAGAGTATGTGAGAAGAGGAGAAGTGCATGAGAGAAGGTGGAAGCATGTATGAGAGGGGGAGAAGCATATGAGAGAACATGGAAGTGCATGTGAGACAGGGAGAAAGTGCACACAAGGCAGGTAGAATACAAGCATGAGAAGGAGAAAGCACAACAGGGGGAGGGAGAAAGTGTATGAGAGGGAAAAAGCATGATGGGGATCGTGAGGGGGGAAGTGTGAGGGAGGAAGTGAGTGAGGAGAAAACGCATGGGGAAGCATGAGATGGGGAAAACATGCTTGCAAGAGGGCAGAAGCACGAGAAGGACAGAAGCACATGGAGGAGGAAAGTGCAAGAGTGAGGAAGCCCTTGAGAAACAGGTAAGCACATGCAAGGAGGGGAAGTACATGCAGGAGAGATGGAAAGCACACACGTGAGCGGTGGGAAAAGCCTGTACACAGAAGAGATGGGGAATATCCATGCATGAGAGATGATGAAAGCCCAGGCATAGGAGACAGGGAAAGTGCACAAGGAGAGGAAACACCTGTGAGAGGGAGAGAAAGAAAGAAAAAGACCAATAGTCTGGGGGCATGGGGGAAGACAGGTGTATAGCAAGACAGAAAGAGACAGAGACAGGGATAGCAAGAGAGAAGCATGATCACAGGCATAAGAACCCTGTGTAAAAACCACATTAGGGGTGCCCCAGTTTGCCTGGGACATCTCATGTGCAGGAATAAATACTTACTTTTGTAATTCTATACTTTGCATCCTTGCCTCTCCTCAGCTGACACAAGCCAGTTGCAAATTTCTGTGGAAAGACAGAAAATGCACAAGAGGGAAGGCAAGTGTGAGAAAGAGAGAGGCAAAGTGCATGCAAGGAAGAGGCAAAGCACGTCGAAGAGGTATAAAGTGTATCCAAAAGAGAAGGGAAGCTTGGGGATTGTGGGTGGATGGTGAGGGGATAGCAAGAGAAAGAGAGGGCTGGGGAGGATACCAAGCAAAGTAAAGAGAGGAATACCAAGCGAGTGAGAGAGAGGGATAGCAACCAAGAGAGAATGAGGGACAGTGAGTCAGAGACAGAGAGGAAGCACACAGAAAAGTGTAACTTCATTTTATAGCAGCACCAAGCTTCAGGGTCTTTCCTCTACTAACAGCTGTGTGGACTAATCGAAGAATTTTCTCAGATATCAATACAGACAAACCTAATCCCTTCATCAGAATTTAATAAAATTCCTTTTATTGCACCCTAGTACCTATAATTTTTGAAAAAACCATGCCATGAGACCTTGCAACTCTGATGTAAGTTAGCTTTCTTGTGTTAAGTTCCAAGAGCCGTGGTTCACTAACAGGAAGGACTACCAGAAGTTTATCTACAGATTTAACCAATTTAACCAATTTCCTTTCTTTTTTTTTTTTTTTTTTTAATATTTTCAGAGGCTTTTCAAGTCTTTCTAGAGTCCTGTTAACACATCCTGTCTAAATTGTCATTATTCTTTGAAGAAACTCTGGTTACTTACCAGTGGATCACAAAATTTCTGCCTGAAATTGATGTCCCCTAGGCTACTCATGCCCAATGACATTAATGTCAATTCTCCTAATATATTCAATAAGTTTATGTGTGTATTAAATTTAATTAATTCTTTTGTGTAAGCAGCATTTGTAAATCTAGTCATACAGGATTGCAGAAAAACACTGTCTCACAATGCAGAGGTTCCAAACAAGAGTAAAGGTAAAATACTGCACCCTTTAGTTCAGCAAAGTGATACTGCATACCTGCACTCTGGGCAGATTAAGAATCAGCTCAGATACACTGGTAACTGTACAGGCTGTACAGTCTTTTGCTATGTGCTTTTGAGCATACCTCTGTAAATCAGATGAACACCAGAAGAGCAAGAGGAAGAAGACAATGTAACCATGAAAAAAAATCTCATATTAAAGCTTGGGCAGAAATAAAAAACATTTTCAGAACCCTTTCCTTTCAATTCAAGACAACCCACAAAGCGATAGCCTACTTAAAAACTGAAAAGCATGTGTGACATACTTAAAGCAGCCTCTACCTAAGCCAGCAGTCCCCTCAATGAGAAGAATCTCATAGCAATGGCAGTACACAGCATCAATAAGACCATTTAAAAGGTGTGTGGCCAACTCTACAATGTGTTTGGGCAGTAGCAAACACATTGGAGCACAAGTTCTCAATTAGTCATTACTAGAAAACAAACCTCATGTTGGATATGCCAACTGTACCAAAAATTAGTTGATTTTAAAGTTCCAAATATGTTCAGATGCTTACTTCTATCTGCACAAAGCAGAAATAACCTAACGCACCCCAAATCTGTGTGTTTATAAATTCTGTGCACAGAGACTTCCTTCACATTTACATAGTAAGTGTTTCAACGTGTAAAATACAACTGTATAGCTGGTCCCTGGAGCAAGAGGATGACATTTATTTTGCAAATTACTTTGAAGCAACATGTTTACAACATAGAGGCAACTGCAGGCAACCCTGCTTTGCTGGATCACTACCAAGAAAATACTTTTCAATACTAAGACCCATGGCTGCCTAAAGGAAACCTCATAGGAAAAGTCAGCATCTCACCAGCATAACAAAGTAATTAAGAGGTATCCATCACAGAGTAGTAATGATGTCTAAGAGAAATCTCCAGCCATCACTGCAAGGGCAGCATGTCAGGAGATACCTAAGTGAGTAAAACACTCTTCCAGCTTGTGGCCATAAAACCCCATTCCAGTTTTATCAAGTCACTTCCAGATTTCCATGCACATCAATCAACAAGTAGATACCTTCTTCAATAGCTTTAGTTTTTTATATTTAGAGAATGAGACTGCTGGCAAACATAAAAGATGAGAGGTATTACCACTCTAGAGAATGCAGAAGTAGTATATTCTTAGTTGCAAACATTTTTTTAGCTTTAATTAACCTAAGGAAGAGAGAATGGAGTAAAACCAGAAGAATTAAGAACTACTTATGTAAAACAATGAAGGTTTCATGGAAAAATGTTTGGATTGTTCCTTTTTCTTTAAGGAGGGCTGACTTTCTACCTGAGACTCAAAGAAAAAAATAGAAAAAGTATATTGAAACACTCACTGCATGTCCAGCTTAAGTCAGAAAGAAGGATTAATGTATTAACATGGATTGTGAACAGGGGACTCAATGAACCAAACACATAAGGTTGAAGATGGCAAAAGCTGATGTTAACTGCTGAAATTCCTTTAGCTAGCATGCCTTCCTAATTCTTTTTAGATCAGCATTATAAAAGAATTCCCAGCAAAACTTCAGTTTGTTGTGCTGGCATTCTGCATTAACAAAGTCACAAACCAAAATGTTTTGCAATTATTAACACTCCTGTTTGGCATAACTTCCATTTTCAATACATGAAAGTAATTTAACATGAAAGCACCATTAGAAGTTTTGAGCACTAAGGAAGACAAGCCAATAAGTATGCAGCTTTCTAATGCTAGGAAATGTCCACCAGTTCACCCACTAAACCAACTAAAATACAGATTCCAATGTGCAAGTAATCTGAAAATTATCACGATGCCTAGCTACAGAGTGGTAATTACACAATATTGTGAATGTCACCCACATGACAATTTGTTTTGGTAGGAGCTTGAAAACTGAATCTGAGTGTACTGCACAATGAGGTCATATAATATAGGTCATATTACCCAATAACATGGCCCTTTTCCCTGTCACAAGGATCCCAAAATCCAAAGTTCTACTTCAGATCAATACAACAGTCACTGCAAAAACTACCCTTTACAAGAATCAGGTGCTCTCTGGAATTTATGCAGGTCACACACAGAATACTTGCTTAAATTCAGTTATCAGTTTAATCAGTACTCCCTGCTCAGAAATAGTTTCAAGAGTTATTGCAGTTTCCATGGAGGCTGAAGCCAAAGAGTTCTTACAATTTTACATCTAAGCTGCCAAGTTTCTTGGGAAAGCCTGAAGAACTAAAAGTGGCAGTAATATCCATTTTACTGTCTACCACATGCCACTTAATTATTTTAGAAACATATTCACCTTTCTATATGAGGAGAAAATTTTATAGTTGCATGTGTTTAACCAGATGGAAGCAAATTGTTTAAGGAGTTCCAACTACTTTTCCACAGAAAATGTATGATTTCAAAACCTCCTTATCTTCTACTCCATTTAACCATATTGGCCAGAGATACATGGGCTACATGTATCTAATGCACTTTCACCCCACAAGGAGGCTTTTAATGCCATCTCCTATAACATCCTCCCAGACAAACTGATTCAATCAAAGCTAGGAAAGTAGAGTGTAAGGTAGACTGAAAACTGCTGAAATGCCAGGCTCACAGGGTTGTTTGTGATCAGCAGCACAAAATCCAGGTGGAGGCCAGTAACTAGCAATCAGCTCCAGGGCTTGACACTGGGGCCAACAGTGTTTAACACCTTCATTAATGACCTGGAGAATGGGACAGTGCCCGTTGGCAAGCCTGCACACCATATAGAGCTGGGAGAAGTGGCTCATACAGTAGATGGGTCTGCTGCACCTCACAGTCTAGAGAAGTGGGCTGACAAGAAACTCTAGAAATTTGACAAAGGGAGAGGCCAAATCCTGCACCTGGGAAAGAATACACCCATGTACCAGGGCAGGCTGGGGGCTGACCATGTGGAAAACAACTTGGCAAAGAAGGACACAGGCTGTTCCTGGTGAACAACAACTTGAACATGAGCGAGCAACGTTCCTCTGAGCGAATCCAGGCCTGTAGGAAGGAAAGTAGAATCAGTAGGTTGAGGAAGGTGATCATTTTCTCTGCTGAGCAGTGGTGAGATCACATCTGGGGTTCGGGATCCAGTTCTGGACAAGACAGGCATGGGTGTACTGGAGCAAGTCCACTGAAAGGTCACAAAGATAATGAAGGGATTGGAACATCTGATATAAAATGAGAGGCTGAGAAAGCAGGGATTATTTAGCCTCAAGAAAGCAGGGATCTCACCAATGTTCATAAATATCTAGGCAGAAGTAAAGATGTACCCAGACTCTTCTCAGTGGTGCTCAGTGAAAGCATGAAAGACAATGGACACAGACTGAAATACAACAAATTCTCCTTAAACATCAGAAAACAACTGTTTTACTGCAAGCATTGCCATACACTGGAACAGGTTACCCAAGCAGATGCTGGAATGTCCATCCTTGGAGATACTCAAAAAACAACTAGACATAGGCCTGAGGAACCTGCTCTGATTGAGCCTCCTGGAGAGTTGGATTCCAGACTCCAAGTATTCTGTGATTTCGTAAATGCAAAGTGCAGAGAGAGGGAAGGATATGCATTTGTACTTTCCCCTAGAAAGTGATGCCCCAGTGGAGCTCAGCTTCTAAGAGCTCCAGCAAGAAGCTCTGGTAAGTCAACCCAACTGATGCAACTATAAATTACATGGGCTCTGCTAAGTGGCTGTTATAAAAAAAGATAATTAGCACTGAAGTCAGGCTTCCCTGTCCAGGTCAACTTCTTCAGATGCAACAGCTCTAAGGCAGCAGGATGTTAAGGACTTTGCTGAAAATGGCACTGCTGAGCAGTTCAGGGCATATCCACTCAGCTAAGAATGTACCAGGATGGGTCAGGAATCGACAGCCTGTGGCAATTTAACAGGACCTACTCAGCATACTACAAAGAAACAGAGCAGCTGGATCCTTTTAGACCTTTCTATCTTACAGAGGAAAGGATATTCATCGTGCACGCATATAAAAAAAAGGAAAGGATCTGAATTTCACTGAGCAAGGCATATTGCCTATAAAACAGTTAATAAGAAGCATTCATAAAGACCATTCTAAAGCATCCAGCACTTTTTTGAAAAGCTCAGTCTCCCATACACTTAAGAAAACACATGACGAAACTGAACCTGTCTTCTGCAGTTTCAGCTTTGGCTCCAAGGACTGACAACAGCACAATGAAATTTGCCTAGCAACAGCAAAACACAAGAGTAAAAAAAACATCATACAGACCAAGTTCTGAGCACCCTAACATACCAATTTAAACAAGTCCCAACAGCTACAGAGATTCCAGTCCAGAGTCATGCAGTGTTCTGTAGAGGAAACGACCCTACCAGTGTGGCAGGTTTGTGTAGCAGGTTTTTTGGTATCAGGGGAGGGGGCTACAGCAGTGCCCCCCTATGAGAAGCTTCTTGAAAGCTCCCCTGGCTCCAGGTCTGACACACCTCTGGCCAAGGCTCAGCCAATTAGTGATGGTGGTGGCACCTCTGCAATAATGTATTTCAGAAGGGGAACCTGAGATGGGGTTAGGACTTAGATGAGGAGGTGTTATGAGAAGGACACCTATGTGAACACGAGGTAAGTGGGAGGAGGTGCACCAGAGCAGAGAGCCCTCCTGTATCCTATAGCAAGATGGCAGAGCGAACCCCCTGCCATCCATGGAGGTCCACAGTGGAGCAGAGGCTGACCTGCAGCCTGTGGAGAACCCCACACCAGGGCAGATGGCTGCACTTAGAGGCCAGGACTCTGAGGGGAGAAGCCACCCCTGCTGTTGTAGTTCAGTGCTGAGGACTGCACACAGAGGTGACCCATGCCAGAGCATCCTGGGGCAAAGACTCATGCTGGAGACAGTTTGACGAGGATTGTCTCCTGTGAGAGGGGAGCCATGTGGAGCAGGGGAAGAAAATGCAGAGGAGTGCTTTCCTCCCCTCAGGAGCGGCAGGCTGACCAAAAATCTCCTATTTCCTGCCCCCATGCTGCTGGGAAAAGGAGGTAGAGATATCAGGAATAAAACTGAGCCTGTGAAGAAGGAAGGGATGGGGGGAGGTGTTTTTAAGACGTGGCAGTGTTTCTCACTATCCCACTCTGTCAAGTGTTGTCTTAATGTTTGAATTAAAGTGGTGTTCTTTTTTTTCTTCTCCTAATAAGTCTGTCTTTTTCCCGTGATGGTAACGGGTAAGCCACCTCCTTCCTGTCCTTATCTTGATTCCCAAGCCTTTTGCTTCATATTCTCCTGGGGGGAAGTGGTGAGTGAAGCAGCTGCATGGCACTCTGTTGCTCTCTGGGCTCAAACCACGACACCAGTTGACCCAAATGAACCTTAAAATAGCTATTGCCACAAGCTGCTTGATGGCATCTACTTACATAAGTGATGTGTGTATTACAGGTCACAGCTACCCACTTGAGAGCGGTTTAAACCAGCACTGTACCTGGCAACACTACTGCTGAGCTTTTAATCTGCAAAAAGTCAACCAAGAAAACATCAGAACAACCAACACTATTACAGAGGCACATTATTTGAAACAATACTAAACAAGTACCAATCCTCAAAGATTTTGTTACAGAAAGTTTTTTAATTATTTTACTGGAAGAACTTTCAAAAAACATGCTATATGGTATCATTTTCTCTTCACTGTATGTTAGTGTTTATCACAGTCTTCAGTCTAGGGTTTAAACAGCATTAAAACTTCAGCTCTTTAAAAACATTATGGGAGCTCTTAGTCTTTGCCTCTCCCTCCCCAGACAATGGCACTGAGACAGTTTACTCCACTGTGCTTGGCGTCCTCCAAGCACGAGCAAAAAGCTCCAGCTCCAAAGCACCTACAATGTGCTAATGAAGAATGGAAAGTGGGACTGCTAAAAAAAACCCAACAGCACAGGAACATGGATGTGAGCAGTGAAACTATCTAACGCTATTTTAAACAAAGCATGGGAGAGATATAAAGGAATTAGGAAATACAGTAGATTAATAGAATCTAAGTAATACTCAGGGTCATGGGTCACATATTTACTAGAAGACAAGAAATGGGGCTTTTTATAAGTACATGGTAACTTTTTTTAAAGAGTTAAAAGAATGGAGAAAACTTGAAGAGCTTGGATACTGGGAAAATGTACTGATGGAGGAAAGCAGTAACTAAAGCTAAACTGAGAAGCATTAGAAACAAAACTGAGTTTGACACCAGGTAGTAAGGAAAATTCAGCAAAGTGGTTTGTGTGCTTATACAAATCCAGACATCAATAATTACTGTATTCCACATCTCCTGAAGCAAAAAAATACCCGAATGAACAGAGAAAAGGCTGGTTTTCAGAGGCATGATACATAAAGACCAGTACTTAGACGGTATCAGTCTACATAAGACCAAAGATGACTTTAAGGCAGCTGGCCTCAGACTAAGAGGTCATGTTCTACAGTGAGTCTCAATATACACTAAGGATTGCATCACTGGAGCAATACAGTGGCCCAGCACTGGGATGCATAATTCCACTCCAATAAGTAGAGAGTGCTAGATAACTTTAGAGAGCAATATAGCAGACAGGCAAATCAGTGAATAAGATGAATAATAACTCTACCTGTTAAAAGTGCCTGTTAATATGGAGCAATAGACATAAAGACTGTGCAGGAATTTAGTCTGTCAGAACAGGCCCTTCCTGGTTCAGAAGCCTCCACTAGTCTACATAGGTTCATCAGCTGGTGATCTCATCTCCTTACACCTCTGATGAACACACACATACCAACACAAGTTCACAGTGTAGGTATAGCCCAAAACAAACAAGCAAAAGGAGAAGAGAGAAGCCAGAAAACAAAAAGCACCAATTGGATTAGACCAGATGACACCCTGCAAATGATAATGCATAATGCAATGTAGAGGATGACAATGCATAAAGCAAAGAGTTGTGATAATCTAAAATCCCACCTGCCAAGCCTGCTGCAATATTTTGTAGCACCCCCCACTTTTTTTTTTTTTGCTTTGTTTTGTTTTTTAAAGTACATTTAAATTTCACAGGTAACAGAAAAGATTCTGGGATGATAAGTATTTAATCACTATCAAATGTTATTTCTGCAAAAATATATGAAGTTTTTGATTTTCTGCACTAATATTATATAATATGGAATTTAGAACTCCTCTTTCTATTTTAACATGCTGTATCATACTGTACCTCAGTTTGAATGCCCTGGATTAGTTACATGCAATACTAGAGAGTCCAACTGGATTTTACATGCATGCTCTAAGTTATATAAGCATCTTCCAACTACGTCTTCTTAAAATTCCAAATGCATTAATTCACTTTACATTAACCCCTCTGCTACACAAGATACCCAAACGTACAAATATTTTAGCTACAGATGACTGCAATAATCAGTAACATACAATAAATCTGTTTTATTTATAAAACTTTGTATGTCACTATGTCAAACAAGGAGAGACATTCAAAGAACAGCACGCTAGTTGAGTTCTGTTCTATTACTTTAAAAAGTCTTTCTCAGGTCTCCTACTTAGTAATTTCCAAGAAGAGTGTTTTTAGGCAGCACATGCTGTTACAACAAAACACAATAAAATTTTAAGTAATTTAGGACAGTAAATGACAACTCATTAAGAAACAAAATTAGTAAAACATGCACATATATACCCAGTGCAAAACTTCTGCAGAGAAAATCAAACTAGAAGAGTGAGCTGATACAAACATAACAAAAAAAGAACATGCATTTTCTTAATAGAAAAATAACTTTCATGGAAAAAAAATATGTGAACAAAACCATTTGTTTGAAAAAGTACACTCTATATGGATGGTATTTATAGCTGCAGTATGTAGAGGAGCATTACTTTAGTTCAAAGCATAATTACCTTCTAACTTCAGAACTCAAGTAGCACAGCAGATGAATGGCCCAAAGCAAAGGTCCTGCATACGTTGCAAACGCTGTAAGGAAAATAGCTGGTATCTCCACATAGCTTTCTAGTCCCACAAAACCGGCTGAAACATCCACAGTAGCAATGCCATTTGAATTTCCCTGAAAATAGGAATGAAAAAGTAGAGATTCAAGTATCTCCAGAGAACATTTAGAATACATTTGAACACATTTAATTATTGCAGCAGTTAAAGACTTGCTCTTTAAGCCACTTTACAGTACAGCCATATTCTTTACATGGGAATTTCAATAAAGCAGCTTACCAAACAAGAGCTTCTATTTAGGATTTACAGACTAATGAAGGTATAAACAGCATGATCTTTCGCTTGTCTTATTTTGTCTGCAAATTAACATGTCTGTTGTTAAATAAATTACATCCAAAAAAGAGCAAGCAGCTACACTTGCTGATTTCAGCCACAATAATGAAAAAAAGTGTTTTTCAGCACACATGGTTCAAACCCAAGACTTAAGGCCTGCTGCCTAAAATTACACCAGGAAATAAATATTTCTTGCCCTTAGAGACAACAGGGCTCTAATTTAGAGCGGTAGTGGAACACTACACTACCCACCTGCCTGCCCCAGGACTTAAGTTGCTGCAATGTAACCAAACTGAGACAGAAAAATTCAGAGGTTTCTGCTTCACAAGTCTCTACACCACAACAGACTGCATTCAAATAGGCCAGAAGTCAGCCTTAGATAGCCTGAATCGTCAATAGAAGACATTTAAAACCTAGAAAACCTCAAGGAACATAGAGCAATGAAAGTACCAAGACCTGCCCAAGACTTGTATGTTTTACCTAGTTTTCTTTTTCAGTGACTAAGACCACTAAATAATATTTAGGGATGTTATTTACAAGGGATAATATAAAACTTAAGGAAGTATTTTCAACTGAAAATGCCCAAGTATTTAATTTTACTCAAATACATAAAGCAGCAAACATACCCCCTTATTAAGACAGAATATTTCTTAGTTTAACAGGTCACAGATACGTTACCTCAGACCACTGCAAAAACTCTCAGATATTCTTACCATAACTGGAAAAGCAGATCAGTTTCTACAGCACTGGTATCTTACAGCCATCAAATTCTCCTTTCTGCCCTACAGAATTCCAGAACAACACAAATGTAAAGCTTGTCAGCCAGCACTGATAGCCTCAGGCCCAGTTCCAGCAGACCTATGAGCAGTGGTGGCTCTATTTTCTCTCCAACCTGACTTCCTCCCACCTTAGGGATTGCAGTCTTCTTGAACTGCAAGTTAACCCAGTGTGGAAGTGCTATCATGATTGGGCTGCCCATGAAATCCAGAGCACACAGGGAAGCACAAAAAATGGGTAGTTTTTTTCAGGTAGGCACCAGGGATGGCAAAAATCCTGCTTGTGAAACAGCTTTAAAATCTGAGGAGGAAAAAGCCATCCATGTTGACAGAACTATTCAGAGCTTCTTATCAGTAGTCACTGTCCCCGTGAAGATAGCCCCAGAATGCAAGGGGAGCCTGAAGCTGTAAGGGGGCAGTAAAGTATGGATTTTACCAAGATACCGTATAGCAGAAACATCTTGACTTATGACTGTCAGTCTTTCTCATTTTGCCCCTCACCATGCACCGCTGTAGTATTGTTACACTGTCCCAGTGTAATAAATCATTGTTATGCATTGAGTATAATGTTCAGCAATGACAGGAGCAGTGCAAAACATAACCAATGACAAGCAGCTAAAGAAAAAGCATATCTGTACCCCAGAACCTGTAAGATGAGACTAGAAAAGCAAGCTGTAAAACAAGGCTCCTCCTCAGGTTTAAGTAATATAGACTGAGGACATGGCAACAGCAGGAAGGTCAGGTGCAGCACTCTGGGCACACGGCAGGGTGCTGCTCTTCAACAAACAAAAGTTTGACAGGGTCAGGTAGGGAGAGAACCTGTTCTCTTTTCCTCAAATCCCTGTCCACAGCAACAGGTCCCCATCTCATCTACTTATTTTCTCTCCTCTGCTTCTCCTCTGCATGATGCATGCCAAGTAGGAAAGCTGAGACATCAGGCAATCATGCTCATCTCATGAAGAGCTGAAAGGTCTCTTGACCTTTGCTCCACCTGCACATACACATGGTTAAACCCTGGCACCATGGGGCAACTGCCCCTCCCACTGCATGTGAGAATAAGCAAGAACAAATGCAGCACCTGCAAGTACATGTCCCTGGTCTTGCACAAAGGGCAAAAAGATGTACTTTTCTCTGGAAAGTAGTGAGGGCAGAGGAAGGAACCAGGAGGAAGGAACAGTGATTTCCACTTTCTCCCCAACTCGCTCTGGTTCCATTCACACAGGGCTCACTCCACCTATCATTGAATTTGTTTAAAGTGATGTAGCTGTAGAACAAGGAGAGCAAAGGACGCACACTTGGGTCCACACACAATTCCAACCACACTGGATGTTAAGTGTCCAAACACCCTACTCTCACCAGGAATCTGCTGAGCCTCATAGATGGCCACAGCTGCTATTGGAAGAGCCCTGCTGAGCAGTAGTAAGCATTTTTTCTTCACGAGATATCTTTTTCCAAGACTAATTGTCCTGGTTTTGACCAGGATAGAGTTAACTTTCCCTGGGCTGAGAGGGAGCACAGCTGGAGGGCCAGGTCCCAATCAATCACTGGAGTATTTCATCCCATGTGATGTCATGCCCGAACATAGAGGTGGATGCGGGCTTGCTCTGGCATGGCCGTTTTTGGGGTCCAGTCCAGTCATGTGTTGCTGTGGGTCATTGCACTCCATAAGCCACTGCTGCATTTTACCCATTTCTTTTGGACTCACTATTGTTCCTGTCATTCTCTTGTTATATTTAGTAAATTCTTTTTATTCAACCTACGAATTTTCTTCTTTTTGTCCCTCCCCTATTTCATAGGGCTGGCCATGTGGCATCTGGCTGCTGGCTGAGTTCAAACCACAACAGTAATTCATATATTTTAACTGAATTTTCATAGCTTATAACTTCTAATACTCCACATAATACATAAATAACTGACAATTCAGAGTGTCTGCTTTTTTAACTTAAATATTTCACACACTGCAATAACTTATTGTGGTCAAGGGCAGAAAGTGACAGGAGACAACGCGCTATTGCATAAAAGCATTCCATGATAATCCATCACAATGTAGGTCAACGAAGCACAAATATAAGAACATTGTCTAGAGAAACTACCCAGCATATTTGCTACAGTAACAGAGGAGAATCCTTCCATAGACAGTAATGAAAACAATCTAAAACTCTCTTCAAAGCTGCAATGATTTTTCTGAAAACTTTTCAGATACCACATCATTCAGTGAATATGAGCTATTACCTGCAGTATTTCAATGACTCTTACTGAACAGAGAAGTACAGAGGTGCAAGACAAAACTGATGTGCTTCTGGCTTGTTTAACAACTAATTTAACACAACAGACTGTTACTGCACTTCCGCTGAGCCCTTCACATAACTTTATGCCTTTCTAGTAACTGGAATTCTATAAACAAAATTAGAATGAGGAATTTCTTTTAATTATTTGAAGCAAATAATTTAAGGTGAAAAAATGAAGTAATTGGAAAAGGTTAGCTAGAAAAGTTCTGCTATGTCCATCCTTGGAGATTTCATGACCCTGAGTAACCTGGGCTGACCTCACAGCTGATGCTGCTCTGAGAATGGGGTTGAACTGTGGGCCTTCTGAGGTCCTCTCCAACGTGAATTATCCTACAGTGCTTTGAAGTCACAGCAGAAGGAAGCTATAAGCCACTTGTCACTCTGTCCATCTCTCTACCTAGAGACAAGATGAATTAGATATGATTCTGAAAATGTACAAACCTATTTTACTCTCCTCCAGTGATAAAAAATACCAGAAAGTATAAACAAGTTTTAAAGGCTTTGAGACTGTATTCTCTTTCTCCTCTTATGTATACTGCTCTAAGGATGGGAATAAAAAACTACAAGACTAATAAATACATGGGATTTTTGTTCATTTATGAGTTTTCATCCAAGATAACTAAAATATTTTAAGAAATACTTACAGCAACATAAATTTTTTAGGAGCTGCTATAGTTAAGAGAAACAACCACTACATTTATTTCTATTCTCACCACATTTGCAGACCAAGTAGCAATGATAAATATATATTATCCTTCTGGGAAGTGACTGATGCGTTATGAGATGTGGACAACTCAGACCTTAGGAGAAAACAATCAATCATTCGAGCTTGTTGAAAAATTCATCAAGAGGTTCTCAAGCTTGACAAGTAAGTAGTGTTCTGACTAAATGTATTCATTTCCTATCTGTTTAACAGTACTGGAATATTTTCAATTTTGCTTATCTTCATCAATTTACACAAAGCAATAAATAAAGCAAAGATCCTAATTAGTAAAACAAGACTAAAAATTGAATTGTTTTTACCTAGCTTCATATAAATAACACAGGACTTTATTCAGCCAAGCTCTGAAAACCTCCAAGCATGAACACAGCACAACCTGTGTAGGCAACCTTTTCCACTGCTTACTATTCACAAAAATCTTGCTAAAATGGATGGAAAAACAAGTTAATGTCTACTCTTCCCATGTAAGTTACAACTGTTGAGTGAATTTACCTTTTAGGTTCACATTGTCAAGAGCCATCTTGTTCTGCAGGGGGAAGGTAAGCTGGGAAGTGTGAAAACAAGGCAGGTTAGAGCAGTAGATCAGGAGGACTGGGAATGCTCAGGGGCACGTCCAGGGCAAGAACAGATCCAGAGACAGTGTTCAGGGCCAGATGCAGTCCAGGGATCACACAGCAAGTCATTAGACTTGGTGTTCAAGGTCCAAGATTAGGCCAGGAAGCCCAGCCACCAGGTCCAGGTCAGGATCAAGAAGGTATGGGGCAGGCACAGACATACCTGCTTACACAGCTGTGACACAGCACAGGCAGTAAAGCATCAGATTAAAAGTGGGTCCCAAAGGAAAAGTGGGCCAGGCCCTTCCTTCTAGCTTTTCTCTCAACAGTTCCTCTCAGTGAAGGAGATAACCTTGAACTCTGCTAAACTAAATGCCTAGACAGGAGATGCACTCAGGTCCCTGACACAGGTGAAGATGGAACGCAAAACCAAGTGTAAGCTCAAGGCATTTGTTTTCAACCTGTACTTAATTTGGGCTGTTTTCTTAAGATCAAAACATTAGCTTCCATACTTAGGCACCTCATTTTTTTTTCATCAACTATACCAATTGATTAATGAAAAATAGCATCTGTTCCTATGAACCTGGCTTACTGTGTACACTTAGGATTTTCACAGCTATACTTTCATAAAGTCTTAAAGGACCCTACAGTATTTTTTTTAAAAAAAACACTGCCTCATTCAATATGCTACCCTGAACAAGGCTATCACTTACATTCCACACTTAGCTAGACAGAGTCCCTGCTTTTGTCATTACATACCCTCTTGACTACCAAGATTTATTAAAGGCTCAGCAACATGGGTAAGTCTTGTTCACCTCATAATCACACCAGGACATGCAAAAAGTAGTTCTCAAAATCTCTCTCCTATTTCCAGATGGAAGTGTTTTATACTTACGTTTACATTTATCTTCTCCTTCCTCATTTAGCTAGCACAGTTTAAATTTACGATCTAATCTGATCAACAACAAATTTCAGTCTTTTTCAATTTCTGTATTTCAATCATAAACCCACTATTATTTTTGCATTCCTCTCTGGAAATTAAAAACCTAGCACCATTCTGAATCCATACAGTTTAATAGTGGTAGCTCTAGTAACTACAAAATTTGAGGGAAGTCAGGGAAGACATTTAAATCTATGCCAGCAGTGCACACTGTGCCTAGTAATACAGTTGTGCTTCCTTCACACCTTCCCTCTAGCATTCAAGCATAGATACCGCTCGCTCCAGAAGTAGTAAATGACTATCTGGTACCAAGGCAGGCTGAACAGAGGTCAATACTGAAGTTGAGAATTTGATGGACTTCTCCAGCAGAAACAGCCCAGATGTACTTCCTTAATGATTATTCAGTATTTGAGAACAAATGGTAACACTCTGTCTGAAGTAAGACCTCAGTCATGGCCAAGACAATTAGTTGCTAAATCTGGGACACCTGCAGTTTACTCAGTAAGAATGGTGTATCTTCACTGGAAGGCATAGAAGTAAGGACAGGATCTGAAAGTCATCACCAAACAAAGATCTTCTTGTTTTTCCCACAAGGTAAAGGAAAAAAAATTAATGGTTTATTCAAACAATTAAAGTCTGTTACTAAGCCAGAAAGCTACATCATAAGAAGTATAGGTACTTTCAGAGTATGGAAGAGTTGGAAAGTGTACATAAACACACAAAATCATCTATGGCTTCTCCTGAGGTCACTCATCTATGGTACTCTTGAGATACCCATGAACACTTAAAGTCTGAGTGCCTGCATCTGTCACAAGACATGTGAGCAAACAGGGAAACCTGAACTGCGCTAAGAAGAGAGAGTTTGTAACACAGCTGAAGGGGAGGTTACTTCTGTGTGACTGAGAGCGAGGCGGGGGGTGTCCCAGTGCAGGGGTGGGGGCTAGAGGGCTAGATCTTTTTCAAATCAGGTATACTAAATGGCAAAGTAATTGGTGAGTGTTCATCTGCTGCATATCTGGCATGGATCCCATATCTATAGTTCAGTGACTGCCAGTTAATCAAGTGCCATTAATATATGATTGACAGTTAATTATATGTCACTAATAAATCAATAAAACACTTCAATCCTGATTTTAAGGTACACAAACCAAGCAGGTTTTTTTCCTTGCAGCAAGTCATTCATGCTCTAGACTCTGAACTCGAAGGAAAAAGAAGGAGAAACCTAAATACATTCAAGAAAATTAATGAGAAGTGGGTTTTGCAGGTTGCCAGGTTTTTAATTTTCTCTGGTAGTGCCATTCACAGAATCATCTCAGCTGGAAGAGATCTTGAAGATCATCAAGTCCAACCATTAACCTCACAATGACAGTTCTCAACTCCACCAGATCCCTCAGCGCTGTGTCAATCCGACTCTTAAACACCTCCAGGGATGGGGACTCCACCACTGCCCTGGGCAGCCCATTGCAACGCCCAACAACGACCTCTTGAAAGACATACTTCCTAATATCCAGTCTAACCCTGCCCTGGTGCAGCTTGAGGACATTCCCTCTTGGCCTGTCACTTGTTACTTGGTTAAAGAGACTCATCCCCAGCTCTCTGCAACCTCCTTTCAGGTAGTTGTAAAGGGCCATGAGGTCTCCCCTCAGCCTCCTCCAGACCAAACCCCCCCAGTTCCCTCAGTCACTACCCATCAGAATGCTACATACTGAGCAAACCTACATACCAAGAGCATGAAATTAAACATAAATTCTGGAAGAAGTTTCTTCCATCCTTGATCTACAGTCCCAGAAGGAAAACCTATTTTCAGAACAAACTGGGAGGAATTTACCAATTGAAAGAGATAGCGTTAATTAGATTTTTAGGGATCCCTGTAGCCTTTGTAATTTCATGAGCTACTAGCTGTGAGGAATTGATGTAGTTAATGACTCAAACATTCATCAACAGAAAATGCCCCAAGGACAAACTGTGGCCTTTGTGGTTAGTCCAAGGAATGAATTATCTGCCTAGCGAAGCAAAGAGTGTATCAAAGGGGGCATGGCTCCACTCCCTTGCAGTTGTATAGCCAAACTCTCTAGATAAGCCTCGAAGGGGGGAGACACAGACTGAGTAAAACCATATGTTCACGCTAATACCTATACTTTAATTTATGACTGTAGCCTTGAAGAAGAGGTAGAAGATTGATAACAGAGAAAACACTCAACACCAGATGGAGCTAAAGGCTGGGAAATTATTCAAGAAACAAACACTGAAGAAGAGGTAAAGGTGGTACAGGGATATGATGACCACCGACTCAACTGGACAAAAAGGTCAATGCACCCAATTCCCCCTCAAAACGTGCACAGAACCCATGCTCCGCCTTTTGCTTCTCTCTCATGCAAATGAGTTTGTGGAATACCTGCCTCTCTTTGTCTAGTATGCAAATGAGCTGTTAAGATGTACTCAAAAAGGCACACAAAACTTTGCTGGGTGTGCACACACCACCCAAGATTACCAGATGTGAGACAATGCTGGAACCTAGGTGGTAATCTGGATTCTCTGACTCCCCCTCTCTCTCCCTTCCTTTGTTCTTCCCTTCCCTTCCCTTCCCTTCCCTTCCCTTCCCTTCCCTTCCCTTCCCTTCCCTTCCCTTCCCTTCCCTTCCCTTCCCTTCCCCCTTCTCTTCCTCCCTCTTCCCTTCCTCCCTCTTCCCTTCCTCCCTCTTCCCCTCCCTCTCCCCTTCTTTTAATTTCCTTTTCTTCTTTTCTTTTACAGTGTCATAACCCGGGGGGATCACAAAACCTTTACAACTCCCTAGGCCCCCAGTCTGGATCATAACACCAGCTTGACCATTCTACTTTTCTACATTATTATTTTGCACATCAGATAGTTGTTTTCAATTGTGAAGGGCAAGAAAACCCTCCTCTTAGCCTTGTAAGATTCAGTTTGTTCCTTTCCACCCTGGCAGAACAGCTTTTTCATCAGAGAATAAAAGAACAAAGCTAACATCTGGAGAGTATTTTGGTCAAACAATCTCCATACTAGAAAGGGCATCTAATGTGACTGTACTTAAACAGAACTGAAAACTTGTTCTCCAAGGAGTGGGGGGTGGAAGAAAATTCCATCTGTCTTGACTCTTAAAAGCACCTTCCCTCTTAGCAGAATTGATTTCTCTATTTTTGAAACATGTCTAGGATGTTTTGAAATAATTTTTTTTTAAAAAAGAAATGGAGATAAACAGAGAGGAGAAAAGTGAAAATAGAGAAATAGGCCACAATCAAAACTGTTCTTTCTAAAATTCAATTAATTTGTCATTCTATTCTGTCTTGCACATGCTGAACAGGCACACACCTTGGTTTTTCAAGCCGACAGTCAAACAAATCTGCAAAAGACTGTTGGCAAGTTCTTCAGAAATTGATACATTTTTTAAAGGGCCCTGTGTAAAGAGAGTAAGAATTTGTCAAATTTTTGCTAAGCCATTCTTAAATTCAGAAGAGTCTCTTCAAAGCTAGAGTTTATACACATTTGATGTTAAGCTCCTTATCTGGATCTGCTCTATTTCATATCTTGGAGTTAATAATAAACCAGCATGATAAACAACACCAGGAAAAAAGCTTTGGTCTGCTTCTACCAGAAGTTTTGATACGTAACTATCACCGTTTATTGTCCAGATCTTAAAGAATGACAGGAGATGCACAAAGACCAATCAAGCAATCTGGTTCACAACGAAGCAGTGGAGAATTTCTCCTTTCTGAGCTTTAGATACTATGACTCAGGAGCATGTCTATATGCAAGACAGTCCCTTGTCAGAGCTAATTTTTAAAATATCCTTAAGTTTTCTGAAATCTGTATGATGCTGTAAGTTATTACTTCCAAAGGAAAAACTTGTAGAGGAAATGTCTCTTTTCCATAACTAGAATTTTCTTGCCAGCCTACCCACCATTAAATTTATGGCAGCTGCTTTTGCTTGGTAGCTCAGTACTGAGAGTACTCTGCCTTCAGGCTCTTGACAACCCCACTAAGGGCTGCTCTCAGAAAGCCATAATGAGTGCTGACCGCATGTGCAGTAACATTCAAGACGTGCAAAAGCCATTCAACTAAGAAATGTTACATCCTCTGAGCAGGAAAACTGGGTAGGAAGGGATGAATCATGATGAGCTTATCCCCATCAGCAATTCCCTATACTGACATGTACTCTCAGAGCAAAGTCAAACCAATCCTCAGTCAGTACTAACAGGATCAGAAACAGAGTAGGAAATACCCTAAGCCTGACCACAGTTCTAACATCCTCAGTTATGCCTCAAAAGTAATGCCAACACAGGTCTCACCTTGAAATTAAACCATAAACAACCTGACTCCCAACTTAACAAAGGTCCTCTTACGACAGTCTGTTACACTAAGTTTCCAACATTATTAGAATCTGAAAGAAGCTGTTGTCCAGCTTCAATGCTAAGGAAAGTTTTTGTGAATTGCAACCTTATATTCAATGCAGAGAACTATATTACTGAAATTAATAAGGCTCCTCAGAAAAGAATATAAGAATGGCAATTAGTTTTGATTCTTTTAGAGACATTACCTTGTCACAGAACTTACCTTCAGTATTAAACTGTATGTAGACCTATTGTGGTGCTACACAGGTTTTGTAAGCCTCAAGAATCAGGGACAAAAAGTCATCTGTGTTTTATCAGCTGAAATTTTAAAATTTATTATCATCAGAACAGTACTTAGGAGGACCACTAGCAGACCAAAATTGCCCCTGGCATAGGTATCTGATATTTCTAACACTTTTGGAAATCTATATTGAGGATAAGTTATGCAGGTGTGCAACTTTCCCTGATTCTGAAAACAAAACATTAATAATAGTTAGAAACTGAACCCTTCTGAGAGCTCAGTAAACTCTTCCACTCTGAGATTTAGTTGACATTTTACTCACAATGGACAATATTTCTTTCAAAAACTATCCCCCCTCCCACCCCTGTAGCAGGGAGAGTATTCAGCTTACCTGAAAATAGAAGAAAGCTTGGCCAAACCAGTAGTGCATGATAGTAATCTGTGCTGCATCAAATTTCAAAGGTCTCCAGATATATTTCGTCATCATTGTCTGAATCAGCAGACAAAACACCAAGACTGGTAAATTGTGAGGTCTAAATAGAAGTGCTGCTAATAGAACCAATCCACTATACACTTCACATAATCCTGTACTCTTCAGGCTGGACTCTGCAGAAACAACCTGTGACTTTAGTAAATCTTTAGTGCCAGTGAAGACTATGCCAAGAACAAAGACATAAACAAAACGAGCTTCAGTAATCCCCCTAAAGAGAAAATGAAAAAAAGAAAAGGTAAAAATAATAAATACATAAAACAGAAAGATGAGCTATTTACTAATATCTGCTTCACAGGTTCAAAAAGTCTTTCAAGAGAGTGTAAACCCAATGCAGCTCTGCCAGATAAGGTTAAATCCTATGGCTAGTACTGGGCAATTTCATGAGAGAGCTTTCTTAAATACAAAAACTCTAAAAATGGTTCATCTTCTTTACCAAAGAAAACAACTTCTGCTAAAACCTAAAATATAAAAATAAAATTGTATGTCAATTAATGTAACCAAAATAAATTTATGTTATTAGTAT
The DNA here is from genome assembly GCF_965140245.1 of Athene noctua. Classification (NCBI taxonomy): domain Eukaryota; kingdom Metazoa; phylum Chordata; class Aves; order Strigiformes; family Strigidae; genus Athene; species Athene noctua. Next base: position 42,939,875 of record NC_134077.1, read on the forward strand.
TCAAGATCTAGATCCATAAATATATTCACATAAATATGAATAATAATTACCCCCAAAATACTCCTAGAGTGATATGGAAACTTTATTCCAGGAATTAAATTGACATAAAAATGACTATTCCCTTTATGCTGTTCAGTGCTTTTTACAACTCATTCACACAAATGTATGTTTCTTTTTAGCCGACCAAAAAGACAGTGTTAGTATTTGATTATCTTTATTTCAATCTGAAATTTTTGTACACTGCAGATACTTTCTCACCTTACACAGCTACACATGTTCCTTGGAACTTCACACATTTTTCAAATCCCTAAGCAATCCACTAAAAAAAAACCCTGAATGTTTTAAGTAGTAAGCATAATTAGCATCTACTCCTATGTTCACTGAAATGAACATATAAATTCACTGGCCTCTTCATTTCCAGTGAAAGTTGGCTTCTGAAGAAACACAGCATCTTGTCCAAAAAGCTGACAAGAACAAGGACCAGTAAGCTTAAAAACTGTGACCTGCTATTCTAGAAGTGCAAGGCCCAAGGAACAAACTGAAAGCAGACATCCACCAGAATGCACTTATGTTTACTGGGGAAAAAAAAGTCACAGATCATATTAGTGTGAGCAAAGCTATAGTAATCCAATATATATTTGGTGAGTTCACCAAATGAGCATATTAAAAATTTTGTGGTTTTAACTCTACTTTTTATCTTGCAAAAGATAAGAATACACATTATCTACACATTTTTTCCATAATTTAATATATGCTATCCTAAGGATTACCAGTCATTTTATATGTAAGTAGTGAATGAACCTGGTCTCCTACAAAGTTAATATGATTCACTCAAAAGTGAGGATTCTTGAGTCATCCAGACTTAATAATATACGGAGGATTAAACCATGACACTAAAAATAGTAAAAGCACAGTTATACTTGGTGTAACTAGCCTACCACAGAAAACACCACTAGTCGAAATTTCTAAAAATAAATGTCTCCTTTTAAAGTAGATATTTTTTCAGTCTTTGGAAGGTCACCTTCCTTCTCAACAATTACTAACAAATGAACTTGAATTCAATCTTTCCTTTCCACAAACAGGAAATAGAACGAAAAAACAAGTATATACATGTTCCGTTCTCTTTTTGCACCCACAGAACCAAGAAAAAAGGCAAAACCACCACACGATAATGATGAGGCCTTCCTGAACCTGAATACAGTGCTCTGTTCTGAGGTTTAGCTATCAAAGGTTCAAAATCATACCTAAAGGTATATGTAAAGGGTTTTACTATTTTATTCCCTTAAATAGCAAGCCTTTGTAAAACCCCTGTAAGGCCCATGGGCTTTTTCCTTTAGGAGGAAAAAAATTATAAAGTTTAGAGAGTTCCTGTGTTTCTGGTTAATGAAGCAATTCAGTGCCCCCTTTCAGTATGTCTGGTAATTCTGATGTAACTAGTACCATTAAATATTCAAATTTCTTTGTCTGACTTAGAAGTAAAACTTTATGAAATATTTTTGGGTATTTGTCACTATTAAATGAGTTAAGTGAAAACTGAAATTAACCAGTTGATGGAAATTCAAACTAAAAAAACAATTTCTATGCAAATGCACTACTATTTTTTTTTTTTATTGTGCTGTTATGGTATATGCTCATCTTTTTCATCGCACAGACTATAATTTTTAAAAAGAGCTCTAAGGAAAACAGAAGGCCAAATTACTTCTTTGCATTTTTTGATTTAAAGGTTATCCTAGTGTAAGCCACAGAAGACAGGACACACTTCAACTGCCTCTTCTTCCTCATCCACCTCCCAGAGTGTTGTCATATTCAGAGAAAAAAATTATCTTCAGTAAAGGGTACAGAGAGGGGGCATTTTAGAGCAAAGATTATCCCTCTTAAAGAAGAAAGCATTATGCATGAAAAATGCAGTGGCTGCCTACAGGTTTTTTTCATATTACACAAAACTACCTCTACATTGCAACCTGGGTCGAGAGCTATTCCATATTATGAATACACTAAAATACCTCTAGACATATTTAAAAGAAAGTTCTAGTTTTGTTCCTGGTGGCACTTTATATAGGCTTTTACCATTTATCACACCAGCCATCTAATAAAGGTAAGCTAGAATCACTATGTCAACACATCAGCTAACATCTGAAATCTAGTAACATGTGTCTACCATCTTTTTTGACATGCTGTATTGGGAGCCTTGCCGAAGATAATGTGTTTGAGGAGTTAGTGATCTTGAGCAAACCATGTCTGTTCTACTAGGCCCTGTACTTTAGGCTTGACAAATCCACATGCTAGCATGAGTAGCTGCTGCCAGGAACCATGATGGAACTCCTGTGCTGGCATGTGTTGTGTGCTGGTGGGTGTTATGACAGAGGTAATGTTCTGACCTGGCAAGAGTAGGTACATGCGTTTGTTTTGGTTTGGTTGGTTGCGGGCTTTTTACACCAAATAAAAGGCACCAAGGTATGGGAGGGAGGCAGAACCTCTCCACAGATGGGACCCATATGCCACAGCATGCCATGGGAAGATCCACTTAGGGTTTGTTTGAAGCTGCATGAAAGCAAGGTGCCCAGCCTTTGAAGGCACTCAAACTTCTATTTTTACTCTGTCTTATTAAAACAGCTATCTTGTTACACATTTGTTGTTGGTCCTTTTTATTGAGATCCAGGAAGAGCCTTGCACCCCACTTCTGCCCTAGGCACAGAACACATGCTGACACAAAGGACAGAACCTGCATTTGCTACCCTACCAGCTTTCACTGAACAACTTACCTATGTAATAGGTAATAGAGGATATAAAGGCTATAAAGCTTTGAAACACAACAGTAACTTTTAAACCAGTATATAATCAGACGTATATAAAGCTTGGAAGCTTGGGCGTAGTTTAAGCAAATCACCAAGTTCAGTATTTATTTAAGGTGAAATAACACAAAAAGCCTGTATCTTTCTTGATACAATTGCGATCAACATGCTGACTATAGAATGAACAATTTCCCAGTAAACGCTTGCCTTTAGTGTTTAAGTATTCCACTTATTTCTCTAATAGCATTTTACTGGTGGCTCAATTGCTGTATTTAATGTTCTGTCCAACATTGCAATATTTTTCTCCTTATTGCAAGGACACTATTCTTCTCCAAGGATTTTACTCAAACACAAAGCAAATCAAGTATGTTTCAAACACAGAGCCAAATCCTTCAGACTAAGTAAAGATTACTTTCACAACCAGCAGAACTAGCACACAATATTAACTTACTACTAGCATACAATTAGAATTATCGTCAATATTTGGAGAGACTGGGTGTAATTATATCTAGATACACATACATATAAATATTTGTTAGAAAACATGCCTCATTAGCAAATCTGATCTATGATAGGTCTTAAGACCACCTCCTGCAAGGATTTTTCCATCTCTGCACATCTTGTGACTCGCTGGCCACTGATTAAGAAGCTCTAACAGAAACCATTTGTATCCATACCAAATTCAAAATGAGTGCGAGAGAAAGTTTATTACATCCAGAAGACAATTTTTTTACAACTTCTTTTCCATGATCCCATCCTACTAACACTATGAAGTTTTTCACAGCTGTCTGACATTTAGAAAAACGAGAGTCTGCAGAGCTAGGTATAACCTAACAGTAAAAAGTATCATAACAAAACAAAAGCCACTTAGTTACATTCCAAAAGTAGCGATCTGTGAAAAAACTAATAGCTTCCTTACAGTTAAAGAATAGTTCTACAAGAAACTTAACATCCGCATAAAAACCCTTAGCATGCACTGTGCAGCACAGCCTAGACATCAGGGAGGATTTTGTTACAACGTGAAAGGACATTACATACATACACATTACAGAACACTCACATGCAAAAAAAAGATATGGAAAAGTAACTCTCCCAATTACTGCCTAGGCATTTTTCAAAACTAGGAAGTAGCTAAATGAGCTTGGCATGCGCTCTGCTAAATGCGGCAAATCTATTTAAAACAAGAGGATATGATGCATTTGGAGTTTCTTTGCAGAAAAAATACCGGGCGTGACTATTGATTTTCCTCACATTAATTCTTATCTGACTGGCTTCTGATCTGTCTGTGTTGAAAGACACTTCATAGAGCTCAAAACTACAAAAAACTGAGTGCTGGCCACCTACAAAATAAGTTTTACTCATAAGAATGGGACTCAGGCCTAGACATAATGGCCCCTTCCACCTATTCCCTGATATCCAAATGGTTAATACCTCTCTAGAAATAGAGTTACATATCGGTTAACTTACTTTGAAATATCTTTGCTGTCATGTTGCCATGGAAACACGACATTCCCAATAGCTGCACGGTAACTGTAGACTCCCAGAAGCCCAAGTGCCATAGCAATTTTTGAAACCAGGGAGCATCTTCTTTGAACCAGAAAGAAGATCATAAATAGGGAGACTGCAGCCAAGAAGGAGAGTTCAGCTTTATGTTCAGAGCTAGGAAAAAAAACAGTGAAACAAATAGACAAAAATCACTTTCAAGCCACTGCAATTACTGTTAAACACATTTGACAGAGCCTCAGCTACAGCACTATATTTCCAAATGAATCCCTGCACTGACATCTGTTACGAGCTTTCCAAGAGGTTTGATAAAATGCTTTAGTATTTTTTTAAAAGTGGTTTTATTAATGAGGTTTTCTATTTAAGCATGCATGTTTAAAAGTGTAATTATTGTGTTCCACCATATGCTAGTTACTCTGTTATATAAAAACTGAGCTGCATATTGCATAATGGAAAATGGTCTAATGCTTTTAAACTGGAGTTTTGTTATTTATGTGTTTTGAAGAGTGCATTTTGCTTATACTACAGCATTTCATTTTCTAGCATAAGGCAGAAAAGGTTTTTGCACTACAGAATTAGAATTATTCCCCCTTTTTAAATAACTGTATATGTATTAAATTTGTTTAATTTTAGCCATACAAAACATTACCTAGCCAAAATCACCAGAAATAGTTTAAAACATACACACACAAATATGTTAGCACAATATGATTCCCTTACGCCACTACAACACCTTGTACTTGGATCAATACGTCCAAGAGACAAAGACAAAAAATTTGCATCATGGCCAAGACAGTTACAGATACAGTTTGTTTGTTCCCACACACCCTAAATAGATAACACTCATTACAGAATCAAGAGCATTTCATTGAGCATGCTGCCAATGTATTTAAATCTATAGCAATATCAATTAGAACTGCAAAATGTAATGGGGTAAAGCAAAGATCTGCACTCAACCCCTACTATACCTAGCTATGCAATTTCAGAAAGCCCACTGTAATCCAGAATTGCTGACCCATGCTTACTGCAAATATTCCCAGTACCCCAAATGGCCTAGAACCACTAATTCTGTTAGATTTACTTTCTGTTAAGAATATCACACAGAGTGTGAAAGCCAAGGGCTCCATCTTCAGTCTCCCACACTTCAAAATGCCAGGATAAAAGATCACTAACTTCAGAAAACTGACAGTAAGCCTGGGCTGTTACCTTCATTAACTCAAATCGCACTTATGAAACTCCAGTATTATCTTTGATTTAATCAAAATATTGCTTCAAACAGATTTATTTTCCTATTCCCTAGTAAATGCTTTATCAGGAGTTTGACCAATAGCTATTTCAGCTGTTGTGCTTGCAAAGTCACAGAGGAAAGGATATGTGGCAGAAAAATTGTCAGTCCTCCCTGCAGGACCCAGCTTCATACAACTTCACAAGACTCTCAAGAGATGCACTGGTCTCTGCAGGCCAGTAGAGGAAAGAACTTGAAGACTATGGGAAAGAAAACGTAGTCTTGATGTTCTCCTCACTATTGTTCTTCCTCTACAGGAGTAGAAGCAGTGAATGGACAGCTGCAGCAACCTGTGAAGATAGTGCATGCACCATCTCTGACGATCAGCACAGAAAGAACTAATTTAGTAGCCACTGCATCTTTCAAATGAACCTTTGTGGAAAATTTTAAAAGCTTTCAGGCTATATTCTCCTTGGCTGATCCTTGTATGAGAGCAAGATAAAACAGAGATAAGTAACCACACATCATCATCGTCTTTGTCACTTCATCTAAAAAAGTCAATGTACTTCTATTAAGAGACTCCTGCCAGCAAATCTAACATATCAACACATAAAAATTTAAAAAAAATATTCCTACCTGTAAGAAGTAATTGCTGGTGCTATATCAAACAAGACACTAACAGCTGTAGTTTTCTACAATGAACATTTGAAATCATATTCTAATTCCACAAAAAAAGAAAGAAAATTCTCAGAGAAGGCCCAGTAGACAGGAAGGGGATGTTCAAACTCATGTGCACATCAGTCACTAATGGTGCATTCTTGACTGCTAGAACAGGGGTTTATATCCAGCTCGTGTCCAGGTTTTCTGGTAACAGTCTTCTGTGATTTCCACTTTGGATTTTTTTGGACCATGTAAATTTTTTGCAAAAACCCTACTCCAGTGTTTCACAGAGTTTGCTGAAGAAACAATGAAAGGATTTACAGCAAGTGAACTCTGGTCAGCATAAATCATCTACAGTTCCAAGATTTTTCCAGCTGAAGTTCTTACAGCTAGTCTATATTAAGTTAGAATGTATTGTGGAAGGAGACTGTTGTTCCTCAACACAGAGTCCAGCCACTTAGCAAAGCTCTAAATGATTTTGATATTCTACTCAGAAATGCAAGCATGAGCATGCTACTCTGATCTCAGCTGAAATGTAATGGGTTTTGCCCAAACCATAAAATTGGAAGTGAAGAACCCATAGTTTCCTGAGAGAGAACCTGGGGAGAGAGGAAGGAAAATAAAAAAAAAAATAAAAAAGAGAGAGCTATGGCTATATGTTCTTACAGTAACAGCTTGTGGTCTACACTTTCATATTCCTGGTATCAGAATGAAGATTAAAGACCTCTCCTTCCACTGCTTTGACCTCACCTCACTACTGCAAATACAAGGAGAGTGAAAGGAACTATAAATGTACACGATTGATATTTTATGTGGATAAAGCCTTTTTTAATTGTTTACTTTCATGCTGCTCTCTGCAATAGAATACATAGGAGTCACATGGTATGCTAGCTTTGGGGGAAAGGGCATATGGGGAAGGTCAAGTATATTATTACCAGAAAATATTATCATCTTCCCGTGGTGCTGCTGTTGCTTCTCCTCGTCAATTTTTGCAAGCTGGCACTGTCATTGACAGCTTCACTCCTCCTACAGTGAGCCACATAGCAGCTCTGACACATTCCAAGTATCAGCTCTGACCAAGATTAACAGCCAAATGAAGATAAGTGAATACTAACTAATTAAAAAGAAAAGTCAACTTTCAGGAAAATTTAAGGATTCCATGTTCTTTTCTGCTTCATGTACCGTCTGATTTTCTTATCACAGAATCCTAGAATCATCCAGATTGGAAAAGACCTTGAAGATCATCCAGTCCAACCATTAACCTAACACTGATAGTTCCCAACTACACCATATCCCTCAGCGCTATGTCAACCCGACTCTTAAACCCCTCCATGGATGGGGACTCCACCACCTCCCCGGGCAGCCCATTCCAACACCCAACAACCCCTTCTGGAAAGAAATGCTTCCTAATATCCAGTCTAAACCTTCCCTGGTACAACTTGGGGCCATTCCCTCTTGTCCTGTTGTTTGTTACTTGGTTAAAGAGGCTCATCCCCAGCTCTCTGCACCCTCCTTTCAGGTAGCTGTAGAGGGCGATGAGGTCTCCCCTCAGCCTCCTCTTCTCCAGACTAAACACCCCCAGTTCCCTCAGCCGCTCCCCGTACGACCTGTGCTCCAGAGCCTCCACCAGCTTCGTTGCCCTTCTCTGGACATGCTCGAGTCATTCAATGTCCTTTTTGTAGTGAGGGGCCCAAAACTGAACACAGGAATCGAGGTGCGGCCTCACCAGTGCCGAGTACAGGGGTAAGATCCCTTCCCTGTCCCTGCTGGCCACGCTATTGCTGACACAAGCCAGGATGCCATTGGCCTTCTTGGCCACCTGGGCGCACTGCTGGCTCCTGTTCAGCCGGCTGTCAATCAGCACCCCCAGGTCCCTCTCTGACTGGCAGCTCTCCAGCCACTCCTCCCCAAGCCTGTAGCGCTGCTGGGGGTTGTTGTGGCCCAAGGGCAGCCCCTGGCATTTGGCCTTATGGAAACTCCTCCAGTTGGCCTCAGCCCATCGCTCCAGCCTGTCCAGGTCTCTCTGCAGACCCTCCCTACCCTCGAGCAGATCAACACTCCCACCCAACTTAGTGTCATCTGCAAACTGACTGAGGGTGCACTTGATCCCCTCCCCTTATCTAGATCATCAATAAAGATGTTAAACAGGAGTGGCCCCAAAACCGAGCCCTGGGGGACACCACTCGTGACTGGCTGCCAGCTGGATTTAACTCCGTTCACCACAACTTTTTGGGCCCGGCCATCCAGCCAGTTTTTTACCCAGTGAAGCCTGTGCCCATCCAAGTCACAAGCAGCCAGTTTTACCCTTTTTCCTACTAAAGCCTTTTTTTCTCTCCTTTGTGGAAGGTTTTGCAAGTCTCTGCAAATAAAAAAGCACATTTTCCTTACTTCAGCACTGTTGAATGCAGCCCTAGTAGCCAAACTGAACACACTGCAGGTAGATTGATCCATGTTTTGCTGCTTACATTTTTCCATGCACAAACATGCACAATAGTCTCTGAGCCTCTTAAGCACTGTCAAGATACGCAAAATATTAGTCCGAGCATGAGCACAGATATCTAAAATGCCAATACAGGGTGAAAAAGAGGTTAGTTCTACATTAGTTTACATTAGAGAAAAATTGAAGGCCGGCTAGGAAAAGCCTGAGTAGCTTTAACTCAAACTAACAAGGGCACATGTGATCTAAGGTTCTAATTTCTTATTACTAAAAAATGTTCTATTAAGACATAAATATGCAAATTAAACACACACTAAAAATAGAATAACAATCAACCTTACAGACTAGCAATGCATTTTGGGAAGAGGAATGAGTGTTTTATGCAACTCAGCTTATCACCAATTTTTAATATATGCTATAAGAAAAAAACATCATCTTAATCCTGATTAAAACACTAGGGAAACAGATATCTCTACCACCCTGTTCTCTTGTGAAGGAGAAGCAACAAAGACATTAAAAACTCCAACCAAAGAAAATGCAAGAATGCTTGACAAATAGGAATTCACAGACACTCTACAAACCATAGGATGTACAAATATTTAGTTGCATTGTTGACTGATCTTTCTGAAGCTTGTCCATTTCAGACCCAAGAACTCACCTAAATCCCCCACTCAAGTCCAAAACCTGTGCACTTCAAATACTGCTATTTGGGTAATCTTTTAATGTTATAAAGCAATTAAAGTGTATGTTGGCATGGTGACATATATTCTACTCTCCTGTTAGACTAAAAACTGGTCCATTCATTTACATCAGGTTGTAGCTCCACAGTAGTCCGAGCCAAACTGTGACAGGGCTGCCAGGGTTCTGCTCTTTCAATTGCTCCCTAAACACGGCAGAAGTAATTACACCAGTGAAAGCAAGAAGGCAGACCTGTGGCAGCCTCTCTTACCCTGCCATGGCACAGTACTCTGAACAATCTTTCTAAAGCTCCCAAAAGCAGAAGTTTGTGAATCATTGCTTCTTTCTAATTAGATTTAAAAGGCAAGTGGGTTTTTGTAAGGAATGCTAGACAATGGCAGAAAGAAAAAACTGTTAAAGGCTGCAGAACTTCAAAAGATGCAGATACTTCCACATTTTGTTTCTACAGAAATTTCAACAGCAGCAGTGCTTGGCTTGCACACTCTTCCTCCCTTCCTGCATTCCTGTTACTTAATCAGTCCATTTGCCTGTGAAGCTGGAAGGTAAATGAGAGTGGGAAGTGATCCATCTGAAAGCCACGAGCTTCCCACACCATCCTGGGTTATTTTTCCAGCCACATCTATTCAATGATTTAGTTCACCATACTGACAAAACAACAGCTGTGCTGGTAAAGTGCAGGTCCAGTGAGGGGAGGAGCAAGACAGTAACTACCTTGCCGTGTAAGACAAGGTCCTTTAATATACTACTACAGCCAAACAAGCAGTCATAGTCTAAGACTATAGCCGTAGGGCCTGTTCTCTTCTACTTGCTTCAAGACCCAAGGAAACATACCCAATGTGAGGCTATAATTTGGTGGGGAGGCACTGGGAGCAATTCACCTCTAAAAACCTGAAGTTTCGGTTTTGATACTTAGCTGCTGTATTTCAGCCTTACTGAAGGGGGAGGCAGACAGCTTGCAGTTGTGATGACTTTATGAAGAGGAAATAATACTTAATCAGCCTGACAAGACTTCTGTGATGAGATGACTAGCTCGGTAGAAGAGCAGAGAGTAGGCAATGTTCTTTATCTTAGCTCTAACAAGGCTTTTAACACCACCTCCCATAACATCCTCCCAGGCAAACTGATGCAGTCCAGGCTAGGAAAGGTGGACAGCGAGGTGGACAGCAAACTGGCTCAGCTGCTGGGCTCATAGGGTTGCGATTCACAGCACAAAGTCCACCTGAATGTCAGTCACAAAGGATTAACCCCAGGGCTCCGTACTGGAGCCAGCACTATTTGATATCTTCATTAATGATCTGGGCAATGGGACAGAGTGCCCCCTCAGCAAGTCTGCACACAACAGAAAAATGGGAGGAGTGGTTGATACAGTAAATGGGTGTGCTGCCACTCAGAGGCACCTCAACAGACTGGAGAAATGGCCCAACCTGATGAAGTTCAAGAAAGAGAAGAGACAAGTTCTGAACCTTGAACAAATAGCTACACACATCAGGACAGACTGGGGGCTGACCATCTTTCCAAAGATGTCTCTGAGCATCCTGGTGGACCCTGACTTGATCATGAGACAGCAATGTCCCCTTGCAGCAAAGACGACCAACAGCATTTGGGGCTGCATTACGAATAATGTTACCAGAAGGCTGAGGAATGTGTTTCTTTCCCTGTGCTCAGCCCTGGCTCCAGTTATGGGTTATCCAGTACAGAAAAAGATATAGGCATAATGCAGCAACTGCAGTGAAGGACTATAAAAATGATAATGAGGTTCAAACACCTGTCATACAAGAAGAAGCTCAAAGCACTGAGACTATTTAGCCTCAAGAAGAAAAAGATCAGTATGGATCTTACCAGCCTGATTGGAGATGGATGGTGTTAAAAAAAGATGAAGCCATGTTCTTCTCAGTGGTGCCCAGCAAAAGGACAAGAGACAATGGACACAAATTGAAATATAGGAAATTCTGTTTAAACACAAGGAACAATATTTTTGGAAAAAGAAAATAAGTTTCCCATGAAAGTTGTGGAGTCTCCATGCTTGGAGATATCAAAGACCCAGTTGGACAAGGATCTGAACAATCTATTCCAGATCACTCTGCTCTGAGTAGGGGGACTGAACCAAGTAATTTTCAGAGGTACCCTCCAACCTCAACCATCCTGTGGTTCTGTTGTTTTCAAAGATGGACAGGAGTTTTGCAAAGCATGCCAATTCAAATTAATATGAGAAAAAAAAAAAAAAAATAGCCTCCTCCCTCCTCAATAAAAAAAAAAAAAAAAAAAGAAAGACTAAGAACAGATGTAAAGAACCTTGGTTTACCTGAGCAAATTGATTAGAAGCTCCTGACAGGCTCCTGGACATACAGGATGTCCTTGTTTCAACCAGGGTGGAGTTAATTTTCACTGGGTATTTCATACCTTGTGAGGTCATGCCCAGGTGGGTGGTCTCCTTCTCTCGGTGCCGCACTGCACGCGGCTGCTCCTCGGCCATGTTGTTGCTGGGGGGGTGGTCACTGCGGTCCGTAAGCCACTGTTGCATTTTACCCGTTTTCTTTTGGACTCACTATTGTTACTGTTGTTCTCTTGTTATATTTAGTATTTTTTTTTCTTTTTACTCAATCCACGAATTCTCTTCTTTGTCTCTCCCCTAACTTACCAGAGGGGGAGGGGGAGGTGAACGGCGTCTGGCTGCTGTCTGAGTTCAAACCTCCACACAGGATTTCCTAGCTTTTATTATAAATCAGGAAGCCCTAGAAGCACCTGCTCTACCTGCAGGCCACGTTCTACCTGTGCTATCTCCCTCATTCCCCACAGCCCAAGGCTATAACAGGTTTTGTTGCTCTACGGACATACCTAGCACCAGGAAATCAGATGTGGGAGCACGCTTAACCAATACAGGATCTTCGGACCTTAAGTCCAGGCACGCACACACAATTCTTAGAAGGTTGGTAACATTCCCAAGTGTCAGTAAATATTCCTGAGGGACCATTTGAGCAAAAGCATATCTCTGAAACTAACACAATTTTTCAGCTGCAAGAACATCAAGTCTGCAAGAACTTCATGGCATTGTGGAACTAGTACACTCCAAAGAAAAGGGCTGACAGTCTGAAGAAAACATCTGACTCAGGAAGTTATTAGACAAATAAATCTCTGGAATATGCTAAGAATTAATTATAAAAATTCTCCCAGTCGCACCAGATCACACCTAATCCCGCTCACACACTGGCTTCACTCACAATGAAGGAGTTCCCTGTCATGTGGACTTAACATTGAGAATATGACATTCTTTCCTCAATCCCTCAACTCATCTCAAGAGGAGGAATGCATGGTGAAAGTTTGGTATAGAACAACTGCTACAATGTCATAAATTCCCTTACAACTCCTGTCTTTCAGCACTCCTGCCTGTCACAGCAATTAACATGTTATCTTTGAGGCTGCCAATAAGTAAGAAGTCTTATATTAGTTCATTTGCTCATGTCGCTTTTAATGAATTATGAATGGCATTTCATCCACATGTTGTAAGATATTGGCAAACAATTTCCATCTTACATAGCACAGCCTCTCCATCAGCTGTATGAAAAAACCTTTACTAGTCAGTCACAAGGTACTGCTTCTCCATCCATCAGCTGAAGTACAGAAGATGGTTCAAATATCAAGTACTTTTTATCACTGAGTACTTACTGTAGTTCTTCACAATACTAAAAGATAGCAGAAAAAGTAGAAGCCCTTCTCCAGTGTACTTCAAGTTATAAAAAGTTCCCCTTCTTGTTTATCATACTACACTTGAAAAATTCCTTGAGTTTTCCACCCACATGTTAAAATATCTGTGACAGACAAGAAAGAATTCTATATGCAGCATCTTCTCCTGCAACTTCATAAAGTCTGGAACTGAGCAGAGCCTTCTGCCTTATTTCAAGGGCTTAACTCTATCAAGCATTTTTTTACTTCCCAAACCAGACACTGTTGACTTACACAAGGAAAATATTTACTTTCTGCCTCTGATAAACCTATTATATATAACTGGCATTAATTAGATAAGTCATAGTGCAGGAAAAGAATTATAAATTATTGATAGTATCCAAGGAATTACTCCTGCATGAAATATCAAGAAAAATTCCTTGTTATGTCACTGTTTACCCACTTCGCATGTTTGCAGCACTTTCTAAACAGAGACTGTATAGAAATGTATACATATTTCACAAAAAAACCCCACAGTGATTTTAAAGTAAGACAGAAAGTATGACAATAAATCAGATACCTACCTTGTCAGCCAATGTCCAAAGTCTGGTCGATGAGCCCACTGGATGCCTGTCTGATTCAAGGATCGAAGTAGCCGACAGCAAATAAGGATGATCCATGGACTTGCTAAGCTTATCCACTTATCAGACCCTCTTAGGAATTCAGCTGAAGAAGTGGTCTTGCCCAATTCTGAATGCCCAATTCCTGCTGCTGGAATGTCTATATTCTTGTACTCAGAGGCTTCCCCGATACTATCAAAAGTGTGTTTCACAGTGGTGCTATGTTGAGGGTCACATTGTTTCAGAAGAAAATTATTTCTACAAAGTTCCTGACACAGCATCAAACAAAGAGTATTGATAAGAAAATACCAGGTTTGATGTTCCTCTTCTATAAAACTGCTTGCCCCCAAACTCAAAACATGGCCAATTGTTCCAGCCAGAATCACCATATCTATTTCTGACCAGCTGGAACTGAACACAACTGGATTCTGGAAACAAAATAAAATACAACAGTGGTGAAAGTGTATAAAAATTTAACTTGTTTAAGCAAAGTGTGCTTACAGCAATTTCCTCTAAGAAAACAAGTGAGACAAATTATTTCTCTCTTGAAAAATCCCCCAATTTTATAAAATAATCATTTTAGTGTAGTCTATTTAGCTACCATTGCAACATAATCATACTTAAAGGAAAAAAACTTATCTATGAACAATCATCACAGTCATACAGATTAAGATTCCCTACCACCCTGTGACACAAAGTTTGAAACAAGCGCTCTCCCTGATGCACAACTGTAGAAGTAAAAATAGAAATCCTGCAAAAATTAAACTCGAGATACAGATAATATGTAATTTTCTAATAGTTTAAATCTGTGCTACCCTCAACTCAGTACAGTGACAGCCTTCACTACTCAAATTAACAAAAGTTACTTGCAGACAGCCTGGTTGCACCCCTTAACCTTGCTTAGCTTGAAATGTGTCTTTCATTGTAAAATCTACTTTAAACCTTACCCATCTATTACTTACTTCAAATGCTGTGCCTATCTAAAACTGTAATGTTCTTGTATAATGCCTCCATTAGTTTGATTTCCCATTCACAGCAGCTGCTTGGAATTGCATTATCATCACTGCCCTTGATGATACAGCTAAAAAGAGAGCATAAGGGCATGTGGGGGGTTCATTGATGTTATCAGGTAGAAGACCTTTTCATCTCACAGGGAATACAAAGTAGAATAGAAAGGCATAAAAAGATCACATGGAGACACAAATCTGGTAAGTAAGCACTAAGGGAGATCCTAAAGATGACCAAAACTCTTCAGCCACTTATCAATAGGCCATTAAGAAACCCCAGGTATAGCTCTGACTTTGTAACAGATAAAGGGGGAAGTGACAGAACATGAATATTATGGATATCTGATGGTGCCTGTGGATCTATACAAACATAAAGCAATGCTTCAGGAAAGTGTCAAAGGTGGGGGAGATGGGGTGGTAAGGAACAGGCTGAAGGCTGGGGACAAAGGGAGAGGAGGAGGGATAAAAAGGCCAGAGTGACTTCAGCATGTGAGGATCCATGTGCCAGAGACCAGAGTGGGGACCACAGGCCATCAGGACTGTGTGCCCGATGTGCCAGCAGCTGTGAGTGCACGAGAGACCATGTTGTCAGCAACAGGAAAAGCAACGATGGATCACCAAGCTAGTAAGTCTGCATCAATAACTGGAGGTCCCAGAATGCACATCTATGTGTGAGAGGTCACAGAGCCACTGACTGTAGGGACCTCTGTCTGTTTATCTTCTCAAAGTCTATGCCAAAGATGGGGACAGGGGCCCTGGCTAGGCATGCACAGCTGGGCTCCAGCAGCAAGGCAGGACAAGTGCCCCAGCCCTCAAGGCCATCAGAATCAGCAGGGACTTCCTAACATACCTTAACAAACATACTTGTGAAGCATTTTTGGAAAGACACTGTCAAATTTGTTTGACCTTTACCATTTTGTTTTCTCATTAATTTTTCCTCTATTAGAGAATACCACAGAGTATCTCTTAAACTGGTATTTTAAACACCTGATTAACAATTTAACTACTGCATGCAATTTTTACTTCAGAACAAAGATCTCTGAACCTACATTCATGTTAATTTCTTCAACTGCACCTTTCAGCCACATCATCCTCCTACATTTGACCTTATGAACAAACTTTAAAAATGCCTTGAATATTAATACAGATAAATCTTACAGACAACATACATTCAAAGATGCATAGTACACTACAACTCCTGAACTGTTTGAACCATTTATTAGAAGAATAGAGAATATAGAATGTAGAAACTCACTAATATTAGAGCGGGTAACAAGTGGGTGTAAATGATACAAATATCCCTGAGTATCTTAGACACAAGTCTCACTTATGCTTAAGATTTATTGACAGCAGCATATGCATTGCATTTTTGTTCAATAAGCAAGATGATGTAACATGGAGAGGAAAACAAACACACGATGCAAGAAGCTAGTTAACACTATCTGGAATTTTGCTTTGAGTAAAACACATTTTTCAAAATCAAGATTTTATAAAACGTGTAAAAGATTGAAGAAGGCATAGTTAAAGTTACCACTTATTCACATCACCTCCATTTCTTCTGTTATTAAAGAAATATATTACACCAAAGTCACTTCATTTAAAAACAAAACCAACAAAAAAGTCCCCATAAATTTACATACAACAATAACAGGGGAAAAAAAAAAAAAAAACCACTAAAAAAATTAGCACAGTCACAATCTGAAATTTAGAAGAGTCATAATCTGAAAAACTGCCCAGGCCCAATATACGTTTACTAGCTTTGAAATTTCTTTGTTGCTCTAAAGGCTACTCCTTTTTGTTTAGTATTCTAATCTGAAAAATCAAATACCATAACCTGGTATTTGGAACAAAAGGACAAGGTAGAGATGCAGTCTGTGCAGAGACCAAACACCACGGAAGTCACAAACTAGAACAGTAAACTACAGAGAGTTTAAACTCTAATAATTCCATTACGCTGACCTTAAAGATCTTGGCTAACTAAATGAGTGAGCACATAAACACCATCTGCTTGCAGAGACAGAGGAATCTGAGATCCTCAACAAATGCAGATGAACCAGTCTTCAATACAATTCATTTGTCTTCTTTATAAGACATAACATAAAATCTATGGAAGGATTGCTCTCTTTTAGCTGGTTGCTGTCAGCACTGATATGAAAACTGAGAAGTGATATATTATTAATAGGGAACATGCAAAATTATGGTGTTAGTGTGAAATGTCCCAGTGTCAGAAAACCATCACTTCTTGCCTACTTGTCTGACTCTCACAACTCCAGTGAAAAGAGAAGAAATTTACTGCTATATTCACATCAAAGTCCAATGGCATTTACTGATAAACCACATTTCAGATCAGAGTTAGCCACTATGCAAAAAAGAAAAATTATCCTTCAAATATAATCAGGAGATTATAATCTCCTGAGCCTTCATGATCCGAGAAATACTGAAAATAGCTTCACCGAGTTTTTCTAAATTTGCTGGTAATCCCTCTTATATGAACTGTGTCTTATTAGCAATGTTATCATTACAGGTTTTTTATACAGCCTGACCTTAGATTACTTATATTGTACTTAGTTTTTACATCTGGTTTACAGACACAGAAATGCAGGTCCTACTCTGATATTCACAGCTCACTCTTTCTAGCTGCTGAACATCTCCTACCCTCAGGAACTCAGCAGACACTTCAGATACTAAAAGACTCATATGACTCGCACCGGTATCTTGGCAAACAAACTTAATACAGAATCTTTGGGTTAGAAATTTATAAAAGCCAGGCTTTCAATTCAAGCCTACAATGTCTGAAGCCCAGGTTGCTTTAACATTTGATACATCAGCATTAGTAATTAAGTAACACAGAAACTGATCTCTTTGCCTTATCTTTGATGTATGTTGCTAACTTGCAGAAGTGCCAGTATATAAACAATGATATATACGTATCTCTGCCCAGAAAACTTAAATTTTCTTCACTTTGAAATAAAACCTCCAGTAGTATATCATCTGGGTCCAATTTGTTATGTGGCTTCTGTATGGTTGAGAGTAAAGCTCTTTCTCACAAAAATTAAGCATCCATATGTTAATGCCTGAGGAATTTCACAATCACACTTCAGATGAGAAATGTTTTATTTTTCATGCTCACCATCACTCAAAATTTAAATGCTTATAATTCTGTTCCCTTCTGATATTTGAGCTCCCTGCAGTCAGTCTTGACTCCCAAAGATGATAACTTTCTTATGACAGAATACTATAGACCACACTTGCTCCTACATTTTCACAGCAGTTTGGGATAATTTTTGAAAGCTAAAAGGCACCATCCCATCACCTTTTTTTTTTTTTTTTCACCAAGTCAAAAAATTCAAAAACCTTTTAGCTACAATTGCAGAAAAATGTTTCATCATTCAATTCAATTAGAATATCACACACAGGAGAAAAAAGAAAAATATTTTTAAATGAACAGGGTATTTAAAAAACAAAACAAAACAAAACACAAAAACCAGAAAGAGAGACATTTTGTTTATGTAATGAAAAAACCACTAATTCTGCATAATGAAAATTCTCAAAAGCTGTATTTGACAAGTTTTAACTTTCACGTTCTATTTTCAAAAAACTGTTGGCTTTGATTTCTGTCCAAAATAGGGGAAAAATACAACTAGTAGTAGCAGTAAATACTATACTTAAGTCAAATACCAAGCAACTGGAGAAAAGCTATGAACAAGAAGTTAAAATTTTTTATGATTTTCTGGAATTTGTAAAGGGCTGCATACCTATTTAAAACCTGAAGTGTCATTTAAAAGAAGAGACTGGTGCTGCTAGAAACAGAGTAATCAAAACCTATAAATAACAGGAAGCAGATGCTAACATTGCCTGCACTGGTCTTCAGAAAATTCATGAACTTGGTAATCAGTTTCTATATTGAGCCACAGTGGAAAAAAAGCATTACAAATGAGAAGCGCTTCAGAGAAATCTTTAGATGTGAACAGAAACAATTTGAAGAAAAAATCACTCTGAAGCCATTAACAGGAGAGTTTATCTTAATTAATTTAAAAATACCTACATTTTATTATATAGTATGAGATGAGAAAAGGCTTTTAGCTTTTTTAACTGGCAAGACCTTGATTCAGGATTTTATTCAGAAAAGCAGGGCTTCAGAGGTCTTTCAAAAGTGGAGGCCACACACAGATTTGCACTGCAGGGATGCACAGGACACACACACTTTGATTCAAGACATATTTTAGCAGAAGTAATACTCCTAAGTCACATACAAGGCCTTCAAGATCAACCCACAGCATATATACACAGCATACAACCACTTTCCCCACCGAAGTCTAGCCATTCTATTGGAAAGGGAGATGGAAGGTGGGATATAAATGTTTGTGAATTACAGTGTTTGTGATTCAGTTGCCAGTAAATAACCTCTCACATCCACACTGTGAGCGGCACTAGATTATCCGCTTCTCCTTTCATATTCTCTAGGCTCTATCTTTTTATAAGCAGCCAGCTGCAAAAAAAACACCGTATCATTCTGAAACATCCCTGAGACTGGTGAAAACGTAAATCAAATCCAGGTCACTGCTTTTATTTATACATGCCTGGAATGGAGGAACTTAATAACTAAACCTACAAATATTTCAAGCTTGCTTTGTAACTTGAACAGAAACGGCGAAGCCTATCTGACTGATGAGATGGCATAGACATCCAGCAATCTAGTCACCTAGGGAATAGGATTGAAGATGTGATGACAAAAATTGATTTCTACAGGTCTGGATACAAAGTCATGTCTGCCTCAACCAGAAGTACTATTGCCTACACTTCCTAAGATATACTTCAGCTTCCCACATTTTCAGATATGTTTCAGGTAGGAGTATGATCACAGACAGACCTGGGATGGAGAATTTTTTTATTTCTATCTGCCCCAACCTCAGAAAAACAAACACACAAACCTTCTGGAAAACATTGCTGAAAACCTCCTCATTCATGTATTATCAACTTGAAGTAGATGATCTGATCATCTGCCAGTACATCCTGAGGTGCCAGCTATGTAAAACTCCAGAAAACATGTATGCACCGATTTTGGATATTCCCCCAAATTTCTACTTCAAACAGGAAATGCTTGAATCAATAACAGTTCCATTATGGCCACATGGAGATACTTTCAAAGGTGACATGAAAGTAAGTACCTTCATGTCCAACAGACACTTACTAATCCCTCTCCTAAAATGACAGAAGTGTAATTGCCAGTGATACCAAATTTCACTTGTGAATAAAAGGGGTTTTTTATACTTCTTGAATTCCAGATGGTCTCATAATTGGTACCAAAGAGGAAAAGGAGACAAGCTGCTGCTGTAAAATCCTTCTTCAAGCAACAAGGGATTGGATCTGAAGCTCCATCAACCAGGGAGAAATCTCCAGTTGCAGTGGTCTCTCATATGTGGAATGTAGCGTGCTAGAGGCAAAGATAGGAAACTGTATACAGTGTCCTGGATATAATTTCTAAGCAGTTTATCTGTTTTGCTCAGTTTGTCCTCAAAAGCAGAGGTACAGACAAATGAGGAGTAGGGAAGGAAGACAAATTAAATAGAAGGGATAAAGACTTCTCACACATACTGCTGTCCATGCTCCCTAGGCATTGCTGACTATTATAGATGCAATCATCAGAAATGGCCAACAGATTATGGGTATGGAAATGGCACTTCCTCCTCTAAAGTTCCTCAGAAGGGTTCATTCTAAAAGTGGAACAGCATGGATTATATGGGTGCTTCTTTTTAGGTATTCCTTGAGAAATTATTTGCCTCTTTCGGGGAGCTAATAATTAACTCCTTTTATAAGTAAAGCCCTTCCACCCAACTCAGGTTTTGAATACCAGGAGACATTTTGCAATTGCTGCTGTGATCATTGACAGTGCAGCTCTATTAGCAATATATAAGCCACCTGAAGGAAGTTGTTCACACCAGCAGCTGTCTCTCACCAAAAAGGACGAAAACATGACAAGAACAGATGGGAATGAAACCCTAAGACTCAGGCCAAACTGAAAAAGGCAGAGTTAGTACCTGTCAACCAATACTTGATAACCGCCTATTCTAAGTTTAGTAATAGACAGAGAATAGCAGCATCCTCCTAGATTTGTCTTTGACCTATTAGGAGAGCATTTTTCCTGTGTCGTATAAAGTTACTTTAAACTTACTCCTACAGCAGTGGGTGTCACAAGGAATTATCTCTAGCCACATAAGAAAGATTTCTGATCACAAACTGAATTGCTTTGAGACTACCAACCTGGAGGAGAAAGCTATAATTTGTTGTCATTGCTCTCAACTCTACTGAAGTGGAACATCTGCAAATTTTACACAGATCTAGACAGTCATCATTTTTAGGTTCTTACTGTTTGCTAAAATTAGAAAAAATGGTAACAACTAGGATGAAAAAATAGGTGTCTTCCACTGCTGTGTTTGTTTATCATTGCACAGCAGGTAAACATGAAGTTTCTACAGAATACACTGGATCATAAATAATTATTTCAAGACCATATTATTTTACTTTTTGTAAGAATAATTTCTACCTCATTTACAGTAAAATACAGAAAACTAATAAAGGCCATAAGTAGAACAACTCAGAAATGGCATAAGTGACCTGAGCCCATTTAAAGACAAACACACCCCTAAGTACCAACAGCGTTAGCAAACTGTACAGCTAGACATGTCATTCAGCAGATTTCTCCATTCACATTGATTTACCTTCTTATCTGCCTTTAAAAAAACCCCCACACAAGCATCACTAGCTTTAGCAGCAAAACAACACTACTTCAACACAATAGTTAGCAAACTGTGATTTATGCTTACAAAGATTGTTCTGATAGCTGCTAGACCCAAGATGAAACTTCTCTCCCTGATTTCATCGAGCAGACATTGTTAGCTGACTTGTTACTCTATTTTAGTCTACCTAAATGATCAACAGACACACCTAAATATTTTGTGGCTGATAAACATAAGAATGAAACACCACGTTCTACCAAAACCTCCCTTTTTAATCACTTTCAGTACACCAAAATGAATTGCACTGAAGAAAACTGGGGGGGGGGGCCCTGTGCACAAGGGGAAGCTGTCTTTCGGAGAAAAGGGCATTAGTTTTAGCCCAAGGATTCTCTCCTAAAAGCAGCATTTCCAAGACAGCATCACATAAATTCAGAAATTACAGAAACAAAATTATAAACTGGTGTGGTTTGAATAATAAAAATCAGCCGTCTTACTTGTAAGAATTTAAATTTATAATTAAGATTGTGAATTACAGCATACAGCTGCAGAGTGCAATATTAATCTCCACTCAGGAGTAGTGAAGTTTCTGAATTATATGAAATATAGCAGTTATTAAATGTTTCTCTAAGTCAGAAAGTTTGCTTTTTAGCTTGAAGGAATATGTCATCATATCATTAAAGCAATATACTTGCCACACGTTGCCACACACTTAAAAAAAAAAGGTACTAAAACCCCAATTCAAAGAAACCGAGATAGACAAAGGACTGTACCACAGAGGTTGCACCATTGAACAGAGAGCTATGAGCATTAAAGTTACTGAATTTCAGAGACTTTTGAAAGATGTGACTAACAAGCATCAGAAAAAATAGCTAGAAGATGATTTTATGGTGTGACTGATGGTTCTTGGCATACTAAGTTTCATCGTGGAAGAAAACATTGCAAATTCTGCTTCCCTGGAATTGTCTCAGTTCGATACACCAATAAAACTCATCAAGTAACTACTTGATGTTAGTCATAAGGTAACTACTTGCACAACCGAGAACACTTCTGAGCACTCCAAAGATTGTAACAAACACCATTTCTTAAAAAATTTTAAAAGTTTGATTTCAAAATTAGAAGTCAGATTCATTTTGCTCCCTCTGTTACAGTTTCAAAACCATTTTTAAAAGAGCATTAAGAATACCAATATAAGAAAGGTTACTGGTAAAGTGTTTTCTTATCAGTCTTAGAGCACTGGCATCTGCAGTATCTGGGGAAGGACAGATCCTCACCAGTGCACGTTGCTGCAAAATACCATACATCTTGCTTTAATTGCAATTGTGAAACATCACTCTGTACCAACAAAAAAATATGTACACAAAGCAAGTGTTTCTGATCTCCTAAAATCCACTGCAAATAATTTACACTAATTAGAACACTTCTTAATGTAAATAAGCATTTCTATGATCTCTATTATAGCAATTGGTATCATGCCACAGTGAACATACCACATTTCATTTACAATTTTAAATTATTCAAATTATATTACAAATAACAATTTATCTAAGTACACACAGAGAAAACTTCTATAAAACTTTACCTGAAAGTATGCCATGAAGAACAAAACATTTTGAACTGTAATTAACACATGGTCTCACCTTCAGTGAAAGTGTGGAATTCTCGGAGACCTTTGCAATGGCAGATAAAATACCGCACATGAGTGCAGAAATCAGCATCATCACTCCAACTGCTGTTAACCAGGACATACTGCAGAAATAGCATAAACTTTCTGCTGATGTGCATACAATGACGTGTACTGCACATAGCATTAGACACATCAAGTAAAACAGCAGAGAGAACAGTGGAGGGGAGAGGGGCACTTCAAATTCTGCCTGGCTGCTCAGGGCTTTTGGAACACTGATCAAAAGCAGCAGCAGAACCTAGAAAAAGAATAGAGAGTTAATACTTAAAGTATTGGGGTTAGCTATAACATACACTGAGAATTCACACAAAAAAATCATACTCTTGTCATCCATGTCATGCTGCTGAAGCATATATACTTCATCAAAAAAAACCTGTGAAGAACTAAGCTGTATCTTTTGCCCTCAGTAAGATATTACTATACAAATGGGAGAACCAGAGATTGTGTTTTCATTTATTATGGGCTTGGGCACAAAAGTTACCAGAGTTTAATGTGCCTCCTCACCTGTGGTAATGATCACATGCATGATCTTCATTCTCTGCAAAATAAGAGCTTTAACCCCCAATATCAAAATAGTTCCTAAGCAAACAAATTCAACCCATCATTTGTCACCTGTAAATGCCTGAAGTTACATACACACTCTGCCAAAGGCAATTCATCTCACAATGTGTGAAATACACATACACAGAGATTCCGCTGAGTTAAATAGCTTCCCAGACCAGGGAAAATTCTCACAGTATCACACAAGTGGTGTGATGCATTTCAAGGTTATGAATTCTCCTGATACTTATTATTTGTACCTCTCCTCATCTTAATTTGATTTATTGCTTGCTTTTACTTTTGCTTTGCTCTAACCTGCACACAGATGCAGAATCCCACATTTCCTCTCAGGTAACTGTAGCAGAGGAGATGAATAATACCGTTAATAATCTCTGCTACCCATGTACAAACCTTTACAAGTAAAGGGAAAATTCAGCCACATGCTTAAGTGCTTTGCAAGGGGCACAGATGGAGCTACTACTAGACTGAGCTTAATCAGCCTGTGCTAGGGGAAGATTAAAACAGATCAAGATAAAAACAACTGTATCAGACAGCTGCTGTGATCTTTCACTGCCTCTTGTGAAGACCTCTGATGAAAATTCTTCCAATACAGTGAGATATAGTAAAGTAAACCAAAAATAATCCAGTGCATTGCAGCAGTCTTCCTTCTTCTTCATATTCTACTTCACACAGTTCACTTGGTTATGCAAATATGAGTTTCATAGTATCAAACTGGCTTAGGTCTTACCTTTTAACAGAGCACTTACAATTAAAACAGAACACTCACAATAGGAAAATACTCAAATTGAATTTATCTAAAAATCTAAATTTTGAGCAAATGCATTATTACCAATTCATGTCCTAGAGGTTTTCTCCTCATCTGAAATACACAAAAAATAGCATTTATAGCATGGTGTAGTTTGAAGTCACCTGTGAGATTCCCCACCCTTATTTATTCAGTGAGGGTGGAAAATCTGTATCAAGACCAAAAGGTTTTGGAAAGCAATGCAGTTTCTTGAATACTGCACCAGACAAAAGAAAAAACTTCAGCAATTTTGCACCAAGTCTTACAGTGATGCTGAGCAAGCTCTTCTCAACCAAAATTTTCATGGTCAGTAGCTACATGTTTCTTCTGATGAAGGCCTACTGAGTAAAATGCAAGCACATTCCAGAAAAAAAAAAAAAATCCAATCCTTTGGGTCCAAAGTAACTGTCAAGAGCCTGAAACATAGGTTCACAAAACAAAGGAATAAAAAAGAAATTCAAGCACCTCAGCTTTGTGCTGAGTTTTGTCCACCTCCAGATTTGCCATCTGTAGAGCGGGAACAGAACCTACCTCTCAACTTCCAAGGGCATTGTGGAACTAATTCCTGCAAAGTGATAGGCAGAGTGATAAACCCCACTGAGCAGTCTACCATAAAGCCATTTCAGATGTATTCTGTACATAGGGAACAGTGCATATAAAATAAAGCATTTTGTCCTGACAGGACAAAGGAGACTCAAATACTGAATAGCTGCTCATGTACTGTTATCCACTCCAGGCCCTGAACAGGACCAGTACTACAGTGATTACAAAGTCTTGTACAGGACCACACACATGCAAGGACTAAATTAAGCTTGTAGTAGGTATTTCCATCCTCGGGAACAACACTTATTTTTACAAAAGTTGATGCTTGTGTCATCTAAAATGTCAGTGCAAGCTTCTGCACATGAAAGTTTAGTGTCCAGGCATGATATCCCTTCAGCATGGTTCTCAAAGCATTACCACAGAGGCTATTTCCAGCATTTGGGATTTGCCCAAAATTACAATTGCAGTGAACTACTTAAAATTTCAGATATGGGATATCTTACCTTTATTGCTACATGAGACATGAGTGGCAACGCTGCACCTTACAGCAAGTATTTATTTCAGAGTTCTACACCTATCAATCAACTGTTCAAATAACAGTTCTTGGAATTGTGAAAACTGCCCACACAAGATATTGCCTGTTCTCAGCAGTTACGCTTACTGTTAGATAAAGGGGAGCAGGTAGGAACTTGATTGCCAGACTTTTTTTTTTTTTTAATGCAGTAAGGCTACTTAAAAAGTAGAAGGTTAACACGGGAGTAATTAAAGTTGTAGCACATGTGCATATTTACAGTAACTAGTTACACAAAAACATATGTAGCTTATATCAAAAGCTCTCTTGAATAATTTCAAAGTCAAGTTACACTGTAAAAGGAGTATTAATCTCATTCAAGTGAAAAGTCAACCAACTCTAAAGAGTTCATACTTGGTAATTCTAAAGGCCAGTAAGAGTATATACTAAGTAGTCAAAAAACAGAAACTTTTATGTTTGTGTACTTAGCTTTTTCACAGAAAAAATTTTTATACCTCTATAATGATCACAGTCCCCACCATCATCGAATACATATCATATTGTGCCACTTGTTTGCTTAGTGAAGAACTCAGAATCTTCAGTGCCTCCAAATATTGCTTCAGGACCTTTTTGCCAAGATTTAAGAGTATTTCTGAATTATTTCCCTCTAAATACAGTCTGATCCAATTACCATGGGACTTTTCTGCTATCTTAAAATGTTCATATCCAGGATCTAAGGAAGGGGAAAGAAAGAAAAAAAAAAAATGAGGTAAGAGGATCCATGAACAAAGAATGATTAATTAGAGATGTGATCATATTTTTATATTTGCTTGTATAGTATTAAAATAAATTGCTATGGAGGTTGAAACTTTTTTCATACCTAGAAAGTTACATTATATTCCTGCAGCAAGACCATAATGAGCCACTTATTCAGAATAAAAACAATTAATCCCTAATCTGATAAAATGTCATGACTTCTGAAAGTGCCAAATGTATTAAAATATCCATTTACTGTTACAAAAGGTTTCCAGGACAAACATTCAAATGCTTTAAAGGCTGAAAAAAGTAATGTTTTCCACTGGAGCCACTCATCATCCAGGCCATATTGTACAAGCCAAGAAGGAAACAATAAAATAGCTGATCTCTAGAGGAAACACCAAAGGACACACACACCACATTAGGCACCTTGATTTTGCTGCAAAGCTAGTGAGAGTCAGTTGGTAATACAAAGTTACACACACAGGATATGAGACTTTGAAGGAGTAATAGAAAACTTAGTAGCTGAAGTGCAGTTTGGCTTCAGGCATTTGGACTATGAAGCTGGTACAAAGCAAACCTTTGCAGGGAAACGTATTCTACTATATTATTCTACTATAGTGTAAAGACGGCTTGCAGTCTAACTTGATTGATGCTGCCACCAACCTATGGAAGCAAGATTCTTGTGGCAGAAGGTGATTTCATGATGGCCTATCTACATTTTTAAAAATTCTGATCTGAAGAAAAATAAACAAAATCCAAAACAAAACCAAGCAAATAACGTTTAAGAAAATCGCAGAAAAAAAGGAAAAAAAAAACCAACCTCCAGGACATATACCTGTTGTCTATACCTAGGTAATGTATTCTTGCAGAAATGTAGTTTTGATTAAGTTTTCTGATAAAAATATGCAAAAACAGGACTGTGGGTGAACACTTAAAACACATATAAAGACTGGTCTGCTTTCAGAACCGGGGACGAGGACAAGACTAGCACTAGACTATGTCCCTGAAGGAAGTTATCTTAAATCAACCACTGAATTCTGTGGGTTCAGGTTTTAATTTAAGTATGCTTTTAAATATAGGTACAGAGACATTACAGTTTCTTTTCTCTCTTATACTGTAGAAACGTGTCTGCATTACTTTCCCTAAATTTATTTTAAAAGCTTGAATGAGGACAACAGGAGACACAGGAAAGAAGCAAACAGTCAGATCACATATTTTTGGAAGTCCTTTGCAAGTACAGCAGCAGTAGCTTTTCTCTTACATGTATTTCCCCTCACTGAATCCACAAAATCTTTATACCAACAGTTCTGGCTCATACATGCCAAAGGATAGGTATGGAGAGACAATGATTCATGATGATTCAAAGGACACATAAAAGTACTCTACAATTTTACTCTCCCACCAATTACTCTTGATTTTCATCATCAACTTTCCCACCACTAAATATTTACACAAAAAGCTGCAGCACAAAAAGGTGCCTGGATAGCCTTTTTACTTCTCAAAAGACATATTCAGCAGTGACAATAACTAGATTCTGCAGGTGAAAACAGAAGACCATCATTTTGTTCACACATGGAAAAAAATGTGAACACTCACAACAAACATAAAGATAAAAAAGGATTA
Organism: Athene noctua; assembly: GCF_965140245.1. Lineage (NCBI taxonomy): Eukaryota > Metazoa > Chordata > Aves > Strigiformes > Strigidae > Athene > Athene noctua. The sequence continues at coordinate 42,967,677 of NC_134077.1, forward strand.
AACCAATTTCTGCCAAAATCATTTTGTGGATCCTACATACACCTGAAGAGCATTCTATTCACTTCATGTAAGTTTAATTTCAAAAGCATTTATTTAAAATGGAACATTAAGGTCAGTTTCTGTGTTTATTGTAAACGTGGGAAAAGGTGTTGTTCCTAAAAGCACTTAAGACATGTTTTCCCTCTTTATTTTACAGGTGCATCATCCCATACTCCAACACACCACATGATACTTAAAATATTGGTCAATGTGTATAGGATACCAGCCCAACATAAATTCAGTTGAAAACACAAGGAAAGCAAGAGCATAACTTTCACGGAATCCCAGAATCACAGAATTGTCTAGGTTGGAAAAGACCTTAAAGATCATCCAGTCCAACCATTAACCTAACACTGACCGTTCCCAACTACACCAGATCCCTCAGCACTATGTCAGCCCGACTCTTAAACACCTCCAGGGATGGGGACTCCACCACCTCCCTGGGCAGCCCATTCCAACACCCAACAACCCCTTCTGGAAAGAAATGCTTCCTAATATCCAGTCTAAACCTTCCCTGGTACAACTTGAGGCCATTCCCTCTTGTCCTGTCGTTTGTTACTTGGTTAAAGAGACTCATCCCCAGCTCTCTGCACCCTCCTTCCAGGCAGTTGTAGAGGGCGATGAGGTCTCCCCTCAGCCTCCTCTTCTCCAGACTAAACACCCCCAGTTCCCTCAGCCGCTCCCTGTATGACCTGTGCTCCAGACCCTGCACCAGCTTCGTTGCCCTTCTCTGGACACGCTCAAGTCAATGTCCTTTTTGTAGTGAGGGGCCCAACACTGAACACAGGAATCGAGGTGCGGCCTCACCAGTGCCGAGTACAGGGGTAACATCCCTTCCCTGTCCCTGCTGGCCACGCTATTGCTGACACAAGCCAGGATGCCATTGGCCTTCTTGGCCACCTGGGCACACCGCTGGCTCCTGTTCAGCCAGCTGTCAATCAGCACCCTCAGGTCCCTCTCTGACTGGCAGCTCTCCAGCCACTCCTCCCCAAGCCTGTAGCGCTGCTGGGGGTTGTTGTGGCCCAAGGGCAGCCCCCGGCATTTGGCCTTATGGAAACTCCTCCAGTTGGCCTCAGCCCATCGCTCCAGCCTGTCCAGGTCTCTCTGCAGAGCCTCCCTACCCTCGAGCACATCAACACTCCCACCCGACCTGGTGTCAGCTGCAAACTGACTGAGGGTGCACTCAATCCCCTTGTCCAGATCATCAATAAAGATGTTAAACAGGAGTGGCCCCAACACCGAGCCCTGGGGGACACCACTCGTGACCGGCCGCCAACTGGATTTAACTCCGTTCACCACAACTCTCTGGGCCCGGCCATCCAGACAGTTTTTTACCCAGCAAAGCCTGTGCCCATCCAAGCCATGAGCAGCCAGTTTTACCAGGAGAATGCTGTGGGAAACAGTGTCAAAGGCCTTACTAAAGTCAAGGTAGACAACATCCACTGCCTTTCCCTCATGCAATAAGCAGGTCACCCTGTTGTAGAAGGACATCAGGTTTGTCAAGCAGGACCTGCCTTTCATAAACCCATGCTGACTGGGCCTGAGCATCTGGTTGTCCCTCATGTGTTGTGTGATGGTACTCAGGGTGAGCTGCTCCATCAGGGCACCAATGTCAAGTTCAGAAACCAGTATCTTTAGTTTCACTTCACATTAATAATCCTAGCTACTTCCCTGCATTAACTTATAACTTAATGATAACTTAAAGGCAAACCGGCCAATTTGGAAATTTTTATATAATGATTCTATCATTATCTTCCCATCCTGCAATCCTTATCTTCTTATCTAAAAGAACAGTGAAACATTTGCTGTACAGTTTCAGATGACCAGGTTTTAAGCAATGACTGAAGTAAATTTGGTGTCACAAAGACCAAAGTTACAGCTGATTTTTTCCTCCTTGGTAGATCAACAGTGTACAGTGTACTAGACTTGGGAAAAAAACCCACTATGTTCTTTGTTAAACCTTTTCAGTAAATGTACATTATTAAATCCAGAAACATTTCACATTTTATTTCAAGTGAATGAAGTATTTCTATTCACAGTTCTTGTACAGCTATGAAAGAATTGTGCTTACTACTTGTAAGTCTTTTATCACTACAAGACATTTTGTGATATACTACAAGCTGAATTCAAAGTAAGAATTTTAGAAAGTAATGTTTAGTCCAGTTTGGTCTAACAGACTCCAAAGCATGATGATTCTGCTATGCAGGAGGCTTGCAGGTATCTGCTAGAAAGTACAATTCAGCCAGCAGAAAACACTTGCATATCAAGACAGCTGCCAGTGCTCATGAAGACTTTAATTTCCCTACCATAGTTCCTTGAACAGTGGATTCTCTATAAAGTTCCTCTTCCATATATTTGAAATAAGAGTTAAATATTCATACTTCTGAGGAAATCCAAAAATCCAGAAAGGATCATTTAAAATGAGCTTTAATCAAACTGAGATTTGACATGACACTACTTCATTAAACAGAACACTGAAATGAGTTCAAGTTATATTTTGAAATCTAAATAAAGTCTCTCCACATCATCTGGTCCTGTTCTGCTCCCTTATCATGCTTTTTGTGCAGCCTCCCTCTTAATTCCTTTTAGCATCTTTATTATACCTCTTTCCATGCTACTGCCCACCAAACCCATTCTGTCCACATTATGAAAGATGACTGTTTTTAGTCAAACCCACATTCATATCTTTGTTATATATTGTGAATGATGTAAAGAGCCTGCAGAAAGGAATAAAGGACCACGGTTAACAAATTTCCTTTGACAACTCCAACGATATCTGTTCAGTGGCATATTTGTATGTAGTAAGTATAAACTGAGAAGGGTCACAGACTCTGGATTGCTGGAGAAGCATTTTGGTAACTGGTGGGTAACATTTGCAAGTCACTCCTGTATGGGATACTCGCAAGACAAATCAAACTTGAGGCAAAATCCAAAGAAAGCTTGCCCAGTTACAGGTTTCCCAAAGCACTGGCAATGGTTTATTTGCATAGTATTACATTAGCAATTTCTGCTTCAGCCTCCTTTCAGTGTTATCAAAAGCAGATGGCTACGCTTCCCAAGCATTTAATAACAATTTCACTTAGTTCCAGGCACAGGCAGCAATCATTTTGAAAAAAAATATATAAATAGAACAATGGATAATGTAAAAGTGACTTCTCCAGTTTCATAATTATATAAACCTCCCAGTAACAATCAAATTATTTCAGTCAACACATTCACCTAATACAAGTTCAGGATTAGTTCCAAAGTGAAAAGTGGAGAGTCATTTCAATAACAACATCCAACTTGCTCTCAAGTGTGACTTTTCTTTCCACTGTGAAGTCCCTTTCAAAGAAACAAACCTAATTCATCATTCAGATGCATTTCCAGAAGTTCAGAACATGAGGGAAGCATTACTAGATACCTACAGCTGCTTACCTTACACTGAGGTATTTAACTTGCTCAGAAACTCAAAGTCCCAGAGTGTGTTTCTAGATACTTCTCCTTTCAGCTTAATTTTTGCCAGTTGTTTTTAGTGGCCTTTTCCAGAACCTGTTGTTGTTGTTGTTGTTATGCCAGTTGGTTTTAGTGGCCTTTTCCAGAACCTAATGCCTCACCGTTTGCATTCATTAGTATTTCTGAAAATAATCAAGCCCATATTTGAGCTTCAAGTTCCTATTTTAAAATTTAATTTACCTGAAGATACATTTAACTGGGAAGATACCTTTGTATCCCAATAAATCAAAAGCCAAGTCCCCTGAAATGCTGTACGACCTCTTGGTTTGAAAATGCATGTTTGTATGAGCAAACACTGGGGAATGAAACAAAACAAAACAAAACAAAAGAAGTTACTGAGTTGTCTTCATTCTGTTCTTTATTAACTGATATACTTAAAACACACTTGAAGACAAAGATATCTTTGTGTACTGTTCTGGTTTGTTCTTAACATTGGAGTGGCTGAATCCCAGGAACTCCATGGCTTCTTCATGAAACAGCATATAAAGGTTATTCCACCTTCCCATCTGACTCTGATTCATCTCATTAACATCATGCTTCCATCTTTTTGCGTAAAAAAGGAAATTAACATTGCACCAAACAATGAATGTATACATTATGCTTACAATGCCTGAATCTTTTCTTACCATGACTCAGTCATCATATTCAAGGTATTAATAGCTGGTGCCCTATCTCTCTGCTGCAAATTACAATACAGTCTGCAGAAATTTCATAATTTCCCCTTTAGATTGAGCTGAAGAGTTGAAAATAGTAATAATTTTAAAAAGCAGCAAAGCTTAGGGTATACCTTCAAGTATCTTTCACTTTAAACTGAAGCTCTAGTCATAGGCATTTCTCTTAGTTTTCAACTGAAATGTTACGATCCACCAGTTGTTACTAGCCAAGAATCTGCATTGGAAAGCTTGAACCTGCAGCAGCAAATGTTGTCTAATTAGCAGAGATGTCTAATTGGGTTATCTTCTGGTGTTTCTTTCTCTCAAAAAACCTGTCAGCACACCTTGTCTGTGGAATTCCAAAATGGAATTGCCCAAGACTTGTCAGCACAATTTTGATGAGTGACTAGATGGTCCACAAATAAAAACCAAAGACTCAGAGCAGGGTGAGCTAGAGCAGATTGCTCAGAACTGTGTCCAGTCAGGTCTTGAATGTCTCCAGATATGGAGACTCCATAACCCCTCTGGGCAACTCATTCCAGTCCTGACAACCCTTACATAAAAAAAGTTTTCTTTAATTTAAACAAAATTTCTTGTATATCAATTTACGCCCACTGCTTCATCCATTCACTGGGCGCCACCAAGTAAGGCTTGGTTCAATCTTCTTTATTCCCTCCCATCACATATTACCTACACTGGTAAGATCCCTGCCAAATCTTCTCCTATCCAAGCTAAACAGTACTAACACCCTCAGACTCTCCCTGTATGACAGATGTTCAAATCCCTTCATGACCTTCATGGCCATTCGCTGTACTGACTACATTATATCCATGCCTTTCTTGTACTGGGGAGCCCAGAACTGGACCCAGGAGTCCAGATGTGGTCTCACCATAGCTGAGGAAAAAGGAAGGATTGATCTGCTACTAACTATCCTCCTAATGCAGCCTTGGATGCTGTTTGCCTTCCTTCTGCAAGGGTCTATGGCTGGCTGTTTAACATGGTGTTCCCAAGGATCCCTTGTCCTTCTCCACCAAATGGTGCATGGGATTACTTCTTCTCAGGTATAGGATTCAGTATTTCCCTTTGCTGAATCTTAAGAAGTTCCTGTCAGCCCATTCTGCAGCCTGTCAAGGTGCCTCTGAATGGCAGCACACCCACCTACTCTATCAATCACTCCTCCCTCCAAGTTTTGTATTGTCTGCAGACTTACTGAGGGGGCACACTGTCCCATCACCCAGGTCATTAATGAAGATGTTAAACAGTATTGGCCTGTGTCAGTAGGGATTGATCACTAATGACTGGCCTCCAGGTGGACTTTGTGCTGCTGATCACAACCCTGTGAGACCAGCATATGAGCCACTTTTCAGTCTACCTCCCTGTCCAGTTATCTAGCCTGAACTGAAAGAGGTTAGTTAGTTGAAGCAGCTAAAAGCACCATGGATGGTGAATATGGGGCTTCCTCAAGTTGCCTGAAGACCTATTAATTCTTGTCAATCAGACTGTCTGTAGCAGACACCCATAACAACATTGCCCATGTTGGCCTGTTGACTAATCCTGACCCAGAAGTTCTCAACTGTTTCATTATCCACCTCCGGGGCAGAGCTCCATGTGCTGCCACTGCTCTCTCACACAAAGGGCAACTCTCCCTCCTCATCTTCCAAACTCACAATCATAGAATCATGGAACGGTTTGGGTTGGAAGGCAAGGCACCTTTAAAGATCATCTAGTCCAGCCCCACAACCATGGGCAGGGACATTTTTCACTAGATTACCACCAGTTACTGTTTTCCACTTGGACATTGAGCCATTGACTATAACCTTTTGGATGTGGCCATCCAGCCAATTTCTTATTCATCTAAGAGCCCATTCGTCAAACCCATATCTCTCTAACACAGCAGCAAAAATGTTGGGGGAGGCCATATCAAAGGCCTTACAGAAGTCTAGCTAGATGACATCTGTAGCTTTTCTCTTGTCCACTGATGCAGTTACTCCATCATAGAAGGCCACCAGATTAGTCAGGCACAATTTGCTCTTGGTGAAGCAATGCTGGCCACCTCTGGTCACCTTCCTGTTTTCCATATGTTGTGACATTTCTTCCACGAGGATCTGTTCCATGACCTTATCTGGCATAGAGGTGAGGCTGACTAGTCAGTAGTTCCCAGGGCGTTCCTTTTCACCCTTTTTAAAAATGGGCATCCTTCTTGAAGATGAATCTGACTACTGAACATTAAGACTTCTTTGCAAGATAATCCCTTTCCTATAGGAATCACAACAGATATGCATAAATGTGTATGTGCATGTAGTGGGACAGGTGGGATGGCAATAATCTTTACTTAGAAGCCATCCAAACTAAAGGGCCATTCATGCACACTTTTAAACTACAAGCAGCACTAGTCACTAAATTAGTGACATTTTCTTTAGTATTTCTAGGGCCAAAAGTATCCACATCAATCAACTAACACTAAACAAACAGCCTATCTCTTTTCCTTGCCAATCTTAATTTTTCTGACCAAAGTGTTAAGCTACAGCCCTGCACATCTAGGACACTCAAAGAAAAAAAAAGACCCTCTAAGAAGTTTACAGCAACAGGGAGAATTCACCCTAAGACTCTGCAAAGAAAGCTGCGATGACTTGGATCCAGTTCCATGTTACTGAGACTCGCTATTAGCAAAAGGAGAGAAGCTCATCACGGATGCTTTGCACCCCAACCCCTTTCCAGTAGGGTAGCATCTCTAATAGCAGTTTGCAGTCACAAGCAAGTAGCATAAAAACTTCTCACATTTCCACCCTCAACAATTTTGTTTTAATTTCTCGGAAGAAAGATCCAAATTGAAATTAAGCTGCTACCGGACAAAAATATAATCAAAGTGAACATATAAACCAGAAGCTGGTAGAAACTTCAGTCTGTTTCACCAGTGCTTGCACAAATATTGTCAGATGGAGCTTTCTGTTGAAATTTTCAGTAACATTGCCATATCCTGAACTCCACCAACAAGGCAAGTTTCCTCAATACAAATGCGTTAAGTAAGGAAATCTTTCCAGAAAAAAAATTTTGGAGTAGATGGACCATAGGTCCCGCTATTGACATGTTGCTACCATAAATGACATTTATTTTGCTGGACTCCTGGACATGGTTTAGTTATGCTAGAAGCTGTGATGTTGAAAGTTAATTAATTTTTGACCTACAGTGATCATCTTGCTAAACTTTATATTGTTACCCACTTTAATGTGCATCCTCATCCAGTTAATGATTCAATAATTATAAATCAAGTGACAAGGACTTCAAGCTTCACAGTCACTTTAAGACAACAATTTCTAATGTCCAAGATAAAATATTTTCCCTCATCTTCTGACTCAAATTTTTTCACATAATTATCATATTAACTTGCTTACTTATACTGCACTTTGTATCATGCTTCCTAATAAAAGCTAGGTTTATTTTTTCCACTTGTTTTTTATTCTTTCCTCCAAATACACACACACATATGTGTATTTTTAATAAGCAATTTACCCTAAATTATTTCCCAACTTGACTTGAAGCATATTTTTATTTAAACTAGAAAATTCACTCCAATGTGCTATTCTTCCAAATAGCTCAGAAACAGTGTCATATGTAGGATACCTCACAAATAACAGATATGAAACCACCCAGATTTAACTACACTGGCAGTTCTACTTTAAGCTTACTCTTCCATATTATTTCTGCTCTTTTGCCTATTAGAAGTAGTACTGATCATTAAAAACTCTGTGCCAGAGTAGGTTACAGTAAAGACTAATCTCAGTATCATTTCTCTGAACACTGCTCTCAACTGAATGGCTAATATGCAGTGCCAGGCTATACATTTGAACCTAAAAAACTACCCGAACTGTGTTATAAATAATCTCTTTTTTGTATACATAACCTTCTTTTTTAGCTGATTTACCTTTTTCATACGCAGCTGTATTCTCTTGCAGCAGTCTGCTAAGCTGGAACCCATTCAAGTGCACAAAACGTAGTTGTTCTCTCATTGTTGTGCCTCCCAGAACTGGCAATATAAGGTTCCCAACATTGTTTCTTGAAATTGGTAGACCAAGACCTACTGCCAGTGTGCTAGCTATATCAGTTTGTTGCACAAGTTCAGGTTGCGTTAGAGGACCTAGAATAAACAAAAAAAGGAGGAAAAAAAAAAAAAAGAGAGAGGAAAAACGTATTTCAATAACAGGCCCATTCTGTCCAGAGACAGCTGGCATCTTGTTAGTTCCAAAATTTTTTCACTGGCATTAGATCAGCTATTTCAAGTGATCTAGAGAGCCGAGTGATCTTTTTCAGCTGCGTCCTCTGCTGTTGTAAGCTCAAAATTTATTCAATTCTTAGCAAGCATTACTCTTCAATGCTAGGAACTACTGTAAACACAACATGAATACTGAACAAGTAAGAGAAGAGATGGTCTACGAGATTACTTTAATATCAAGTTGCATCCTACATCTTAAGACAGTTTGATAACTTCTACATTAGAAAGAATATAAAGCACTACTGTAGACTAATTTAATGCATGAATGAAGAATGAGAATCTAATGCTGACAGCATTCTAGAAGCTTCTTGATATAATGACAACAGCTCAAGATTCAATTAATAACAGGTTGCTAGGCAAGCAGCACAGAGGTCAGGTAAAGAATGATGAGGAACAAATCCATGGCTCCATGAAAGCAAACACAGTGATTTTTAAAGGGTTTTGTGCAGGAGTCCATTACCTTACTGCAGTTAATCAGGATTAGCCTTCAGTCCTACAGATATCTACATGCATCAATGATTTCACTACAGAAGTACCCTTTTGTTTAAAATTGTCTTGCCAATTGTTTCTTTGTGTGCTTTACTAGTTACATAACGGCGTTCTTTTATTATGCTTTTACCTTGTTCTCTTTGTAACTCCAGGCATTGAGTGGGTTTTGACTGACATACAGTACAGAAAGAATTCTATATACAGTCTTTATTACTATCAAGGATCCCTTTAAGTGCATTAGAACTTCTCTCATTTCTCATCTAGCTCTGATTAATGCCATACAGAATGCCATCTGTAATCCCTAAAGCCTCTTTGCATGAGTGCCTGTATGCCAGCAGTTTTCAGATTTCATCTTTAAAAGCAAGTTCTTAACTGGTTAAAAAAAGCCGAACTATCAAATGCATTTAGCCAGTCATGGGTGACACATAATTGTAGAAGGCTACACGAGTTAATATTCTGACAGCACACTAAATGCAAAAGCCCACAGGACTTCTATTTTGAGCTCTACCAAATTAACCACAGTACGTTTTGTCTACAGTAGGATCATAAGAAGCAGTCACTAGAATTCTGATTACTGTAGCAATGAGAAGCAAGCTGCTGGATATTTACATGGGCATCATTAGAAATCACAAACTTGATCCCAAAAGACAGGTGTATTGTAAAAACTGCACATCCAGTTTAAACCTAACAGAATCTAATCCCAAAGAAAAAGGGATTGCATTTACAGAATCTACATTCATATGGCCTGACTGTCAACACATACCAGTGAAATTTATAAAGCAAAAACTTACCTGAGAGCTTTGGTCAGCTCTTGACTTTGTTCTGGTTTATATCTGAAAAGAGTTCAATGACTCCTCAAGAATGCTTTCTATTGCAGCTGGATAATAGCTTTATAAATGACAGACAGATAAATGTACTTCCACTGTGCTGCAGGAACCTTCAGCAAGGTAAACAAGGCAAGGTTCTGCAAACAGGCTTTAAAAGCAAGGAAATCAGATGGAAATGAGCAAGAGGCAGAATGAAAGGCAGAGGGAAGTATTATTATGAAAAAAATATTCACTCCTGGTATCACTACCTTTCATCAATTCACTCAGTCAAGTAGTTTATTTAAGCAAGACTCTACAAATTAGACTAAAGATTCTCTACCACACCTTTCCCTTCTTTCCTCTTACATTAACCTACACAGAAAATGAGTTTCAGAAGCAGATAAACTCACACCAATGATTTAAAATTAACTGCCTGGCCAGTACAGTAAATGCACTCATACTCCATTTTCTTTCCTTAATGCTTAGCAATCAATAGTCACATTTTCACAGTTGTCATCTCTCCACCTTTCACAAGAGCAATTCTTCCTCTTTCCTGTTACTCTCAGCATGAGAAATTGTCATCCTGGTTGTCTGAGAGAGAATGGAGGTCAGAGAAATATTCTGGCCAAGAAAGACAAAACTCACTTCAAATAGGATGTTACTTCTAATGCTATCCATTTACCAGTATTCCAGGATCCTGACAACAGATTTCATTAGCTCTCAACACTCAAGAAGGACAGTGCTTCACAAGGTTATCATCTGAGAAATACCCATTATCTCGGTGGTTACAAAACTTAAGTCATGGTTTCACCACGACACAGATGCAAACTCCAGCTAAAACCAGAATTTTAGGTCACACAAAATGGGCCTTGACAGATACCTATACAACAAACCAAAGTACTTTTCAGGAAGAATTCTAGAGCTAATATAAATTAGAGATGGCAATGTGTTCTAATAAAGCTCAAGCTTCTTTGATCCTTACCACTTCTCTTTTCAAAAGCGGAGCTGACAAACAGCAGTGGTGTGTACACTTCTCCTTCTGAAGAACCACCATGACTACCTGTTTCAGACATCCCATGATCCCCACAAACAACTAGCAAATTGGGCAGAGAAGCTTCTTCCTGCAAGTCAGAGAAATAAATTTAAGTCACTGTACAAACAAGCTGCGTACGTATAATGCTTTGCTATCTTTATCATTTTAACACATAATATTTGTCAAATTCCATTTTTTAAATTTACTCACAACACCTGAGGCAGATTACAAAACATGTCTGCAACAAGGTGTTATGTAGCAATATCTATTTTTAACAGTTAAAGCATGCATACATATCTAACATACTTGTCAGTATGTTACAAAAACCACAAAAAAGCTTTTAAAAAACTCCTTATTTACAGAGTCAAAAGTAAATGTCTAAAGATTTAAATAAACGTCATCGTACTGTGGGAAGAAAATCAGGACCCCAGGAGCACTAACAGAGAAGTATTCCCCACTTCTATTTCTTCAGCTTCATTGAATTTTTAATATAAGTGCTAAATTACTGATATTGTAAATATTAATGTAATAGAAATATAATATAAAAAAATCTTATTTCTAATAGTCTCTAGTCTCTCAAGTGCTTTTGGGGTAGAAATCTGACATGACTGATGTCAAATTATGTTTCTTTTTCTGAAGAGAAACATAAGCATAAATGAGGCCTGTTGCAACAATTCTGAGCTAACAAATCAAAGATGGCAGAAAATAAAAATGTTATTCTCTAACAAAGCAACTTTTTGTCATCTCTACTTATTACCAGTACCTGTTGTATCCAAAAGTAAAGTGCTTTTATTACTTCTGTATCCTAGGATTGAGATAAAGGCTTGCATATAGTTGGCAAAAGCAAAACATATTAAACAAATACAGCAAAACCACTGCAACGTTCCTGAGATTATAACTTCCACAAGCAGGATTTAACCTCTCTTTTCACACAATCACAGAATCATCTAGGTTGGAAAGGACCCTGGAGATCATCTAGTCCAACTGTTCACCTAGCACAGTTCCCACCTATAGCATATCCTTAAGCTCCTAATCAACTCTACTCTTGAACACCTCCAGGGATGGGGACTCCACCACCTCCCTGGGCAGCCCATTCCAACGCCCAACAAACCGTTCTGTAAAGAAATGCTTCCTAATATCTAGTCTGAACTTTCCGTGGCACAGCTTGAGGCCATTCCCTCTTGTCCTGTTGCTTTCTACTAGGCTAAAGAGGCTCAAACCCAGCTCTCTGCAGCTTCCTTTCAGGTAGCTGTAGAGGGCGATGAGGTCTCCCCTCAGCCTCCTCTTCTCCAGACTAAACACCCCCAGTTCCCTCAGTTGCTCCTCATAGGACATGTGTTCCAGGCCCTTGAACAGCTTTGTAGCCCTTCTCTGGACGTGTTTGAGTAACCATATGTCCTTTTTGTAGTGAGAGGACCA